>NC_057388.1:59360356-59434924 GCF_019320065.1 Cervus canadensis | reverse complement strand
CTCAACATTCAGAAAACTAAGATCATGGCATCTGGTCCCATCACTTCATGGCAAATAGATGGGGAAGCAATGGAAACAGTGGCAGACTTTATTTTTGGGAGCTCCAAAATCATGGCAGATGGTGACTGCAGCCATGAAATTAAAAAATGCTTGCTCTTTGGAAGAAAAGTTATGACTAACCTAGACAGCACATTAAAAAGCAGAGACATTACTTTGCTGACAAAGGTCCATCTAGTCAAAGCTATGGTTCTTTCAGTAGTCATGTACAGAAGTGAGAGTTGGACTATAAAAAAAAGCTGAATACCGAAGAACTGATGCTTTTGAACTGTGCTTTTGAATTGATGCTTTTCAACTCTTGAGAATCCCTTGGATTGAAGGAGATCCAACCAGTTCATCCTAAAGGAAATCAGTCCTGAGTATTCACTGGAAGAACTGATGCTGAAACTCCAATACTTTGCCCACCTGATGCAAAGAACTGACTTACTAGAAAAGAACTGATGGCTGGGAAAGATTGAAGGTGGGAGGAGAAGGAGATGACAGAGGATGAGATGGTTGGATGGCATCATTGACTCAATGGACATGAGTCTGAGTAAGCTCCGGGAGTTAGTGATAGACAGGGAAGCCTGGCATGCTGCAGTCCATGGGGTCGCAAAGAGTCAGACATGACTGAGCAACTGAACTGAGCTAAAGGTCAACAGGTCCAGAGATGACTGCCATTAAAAGATGGTTTATGGTCTTCCCTGTCAGTCTAGTGGTTGAGACTTTGTGCTTGCAATGCAGGAGCCTTGGGTTCAGTCCCTGGTTGGGGAAGTAAGATCCCATATGCTGGGTTGTGCTGAAAAAGAAACCATGGCTTGTTACTTACATTTCCCAAGAGGAGAGGGTGTGCACATCAAAGGCAGGCGTGTGGGGGTAGCACGTGAAAAGGCACCAGGCTTGGTTAGAAGGCAGAAGGAGAGAGAGAAAACTGGTTTCTGCAGGGAGGTACAGGCAAGGCAGGGTAAGCAGGCTTGAGATTGGCCAGTTTGAATGGTTTCAGTGGACTCAGGGGCACAGGACTATCCCTTACTGTCTGGACCCTGTCCTGGAGTGATTAGTACAGGTGGTCAGTGGCCTGGAGTGTGAGAGTCTGATAAAGGAGGTGACTGGGATATGGGCTCTAGAGTTGTTGGTGTGTATTTGAGAAGTGTGTTCCCAAGTGAGTCGTTCATCTTTGGGAATTAGCTAACTCTGGGAAGGGCAGTCTTTTCACAGTCAGCAAGGCCCCAGAGCTCAGAGCATCCAAATAGAGAAAATAAAAGACATGGTTAATACCACAAGCCAGCTGGAAGGTGGTGAGCACCATTTTTCCTTTTTGTTTTAAAATCTTTCATAAAAGGTTAAAACATTTTACATTTTAAGTCATGGCCCCTATTTCACCACATAGACCAGCCCTCATGTATCTACTCCTAAAGGGAAATGGTTATATTTGTCCCAGGCTTCACTTGGAAAGGATTTTGAAATCTTTCCCTGTAGAAGGCCTCATATTCATAAGCACAAAACCTTATTCATTGATAATAAACTTCAATGGAAACTTTTAATCATGTTTTTAAAAGCTGCTGTTTCAAAGCAATCTAGTAGAACCAAAGCGTTCATTATTTGAGAGATGTTTTTATGCAGAGTCTGTTGATACCACACTTTGAAAGCGAATTAATGATGAGCCTGGGTAAGCTGGGTATTCAAAAAGATGTCAGGAGAGTTCCCCACTGGAACCAGCTTACACTGTGGTATAAAGGGTGTTCCTGTCGCAACCCCACATGAACTCTGATTACCCTTCTCTCTCTCTCTTTTGGGTTGCCCTGCCAAGAAGAAGCCAGTCAAAAAATTACACATCACACTGTATTTCACTATATAGCATTATTGTTACTGCCATTTGAATATTAATTTTCTAGAATCAGATGGCAGTGCAACTGCATGCATGACACCAAGGGAGGGTGTGAAGGAGAGAGTAGTTTTCTACCACACATGGATTCCTGGGTTTGACCAAAAACAAAGAGCAATAAATACAACATATTTTTAAAAAGAGAGAGCTTTAAATCTCAACAGACTTTGGTTCTTGGGCTTGTGAGAACAGTTTGGTCTCTGAATCACTGAGTGAGCTCTCAGGGAGAGCTGAGCTCTTGGAAGAACCAGCACATGAATTTCAAAGCCAGGGCTGGCTCCAGGAGCTCAGGGTATCCTAGTGCAGTGCAGTGTCCAGAAAATGTAGCCAAGAGTTCAGTTGTGTCCAAAAGGTTGATTCTAGTGCTGGAAAAGTTCTCTTGGGTCATCTCATGCAAAGCAACCCTCTTCTAATCTAGGCCTTGGATTCTGTGCTAATCCTACCCAATTTTAGCCTGTCTGAGGGTTGTTGATATGTAGAGTGGACTGTGCTTCATGGGGCAGTTGGCGTTTACTGTTCCATGATGGCTTCCTGCCACCACCCCTGAACTTGCCACAGGTTCCCACTCTTGTCGACAGTATTCCTATAAATGCAGAGTCAACTGTAGTGTGAGTGGTAAGACATACAACTTGTGCCATTCACAGAAGAGAACATTCTCATCCTCACTTATTCAAAGGCAGACCTTGAAAGGCTGTTCTACTCTGCTTGGGCCTTTTCAGCCAGTTGGAGTGGCCCGAGTGCCCACAGGCCCGGAAATATAGGCCATAATCCCCTCCACGTGTTTATGGTATCATTTTTTATGGAAATAAAACAAACAAAAAATGGACAGATAGAAAACAGGGGTTGCTTTCATTTTAATTTTGCCATATGAAAAAAAAATTCTGTCTACTTTCCCTATCATGTTACAATAAAAGTAACACCTAAAATGTGAACACTCTCCTAAGTTTTCTCATTTACTCACTGTCTGGAGAAAATATTGGCACAGATTGCTCGACTAGGTAGAAATAATTGACGTGTTTTTCTTGAGTGTTTTCCAGGTATACTAGGCATTCTTTTAAGCCCTGATGTGTGCTATCTCATTTCCCCCCCTCCCCCTTTTAAAATTCTTTGATGGCTTCAAATAGTCTTTTGTAGTGGTGGCAATTTCTCATTTCTGTCACATCTGATCCATCAACAGGGCCTTGCCCAGGGCATTGTGTAGATAGGGATCCTGACATGAACCAGGGCTCAGCTGGAAGGGTGCCTGATTGATTAATAATGCCTGCCCCCAGAGAGGCTCTGTGGCAAGGAAGTGGGATGGGATGGGTGGATATTTGCCACCCAACAGCTCTCCAAAAAAGTTTCAAAGTCCTCAGTGGTAACTTGAGGCATTTGACAGTTCCTAGGATGCCTTTCTAGACTCATCTCTTTTCTTTGGATTCAGTGCCAGTGCTTCTCCAACTAAAAAAGATACATGAATCTCCAGGGTTCTTATTAAAATGCAGATTCTTATTCAGTAGGTTTGAGATTACCCATTTCTATCAAGCTCCCAGATGTTGCCGGTCCATGGACCACATTTTGATTAGCCAGGCCGCTTACCATTAAGTTCTCAGAAACTGCAGTGTGCTTCTACTTGTCAGTTAATAATGGTTGCCATTTATTATTTACTAAGTGTGAACCCTTGTGCTAAGCATTTTACATAAATCGTCTTATTTAATTCTAACCAAAAACCTCTTAGATAGATAACTGTGTTGTCATTCCATTTCACAAATGAATAAAGCTAGACTCAGAGATTAAGTAACTTACTCATGTTTAGAGGACAGCAAGGGGCTTGAACCTAGTTCCCTGCCACAAACCGCTCCTTGGTGGCTCAGTGGTAAAGAATCCACCTGCAATGCAGGAGACCTGGATTGGATTTTCTTGGGTCAGGAAGATTCCCTGAAGAAGGAAATGGCAACCCACTCCAGTATTTCTGCCTGGGAAATTCCAATCCATGGAGTCGCAAAAGAGTCGGACACAACCTGGGCGACTAAACAACAACAACAAACTCAGCCCCGGGTTAGTAGTATCAGCATCACTCTGGAAGCTTGTTAGACAAGCCAAGCCTCAGATTGTGCCCTAGACTCTATTGAGTCAGAATCTGCATTTGCTCCAGATCCCAGGTAACTTGAATACACATGAAAGAAGTAAGTAGTGCTATTCCAAACAACCAGGACTTCTCAGATTTTTCTCATGCTGTTTCTTTCAAAATAGAAAGTCTTGAATCACAATTTTTATGATACCATTTCAATCAAGGATTATTTTTTAATACTCTGCAGTTTTGATCACACAAGTTTGACCCAGAGGGCATTTTTACTAGGTTGCTGAGCAAATTTTTGGCTTGGCTGAAATAATCTACACAAAATAAAACTGCCAATGGCTAAAGATGCAAGTGGTAAAACTTTTTATAAATGAAAACCTGCCTAATGGGTCATCCCATGTCAGTCACGTTGGATACTGCAAGAATTGGCTCAGGACAAAAACTAGACTTGGTTGAAATAATCAACATGAAATAAAACTGTCAACAGCTAAAATTACACATGGCAAGATACAGATTTAAAAAAAAAAAAAAAAACTGAAAGAAGAATCAAGTCTTCTTAAAAATGAAACCTGCAAAGTTGGTCCCAGAGAGTTGAACTTGGTAGAAAGAGTGACCTCAAAAAGAAAGCTCACAAATGCAGAGGGTACTCCTCTAACTCTTCCTCCTTGTTGTCTATTTCTAGACAACAAGAAATCCTGATTAATGATTCAATATTAAGTTCCCTGTGCAGGAATTAGTATCTATCTTATTTACTATATATTCCAGCGTATGCAGCAGAACCCAGTATATAGTAGTATCTCAGTTAAAAATATGTTGCACAAAGTCTTAAAATGTACAGGAATACAATCTGATTCCAAAAAATTCAGTAGAACAAAAATGAAAATGGAAAAAATATTTTTAAAAGTCTGAATGTGTGGTATAGAATTTGACCAAAGAAGTTAAGTGATTTAATGACATTTGATCCAAAGAATGATTTTCAACTGAGAAAGAGTTCATGAGAAGATGATTCATCAGTGTTGGCAAAACTTGGGTAAGAAATTCATAAACATGAGCTAAAATAAGCTGGAAGGGTGAGCTCATACTGTCCACCTGGTTAAATGGTAGAGTTAAAAATACAGAGCAAAGCAGCTGCATGAGAAAAATCTGCATCCTTTCCTTCTGGCAGTAAATCTTAATTATCCTTCAATGCCTAACTGAAATTTAACATCTTGCATTAAGACTTTTTTTGATCCAAAGAAGGACATGTTGTCCTCACTGCTTTCACCCCTACCATTTTGACCCAGGGACGTGTTGACCACACCACAGAGCCTGTTGAAATTCATCAAAGTTTAAAAGAAGATTTTGAGCACAAAAAGATTATTTTCATAATAGAGCAAGCTTCCAATACCTGAGAATTGCTTACAATTTTATTATAGTTTAGCTAAGAAATAAATACAAACTGTCAAACTGTTACTCAGTTCATTATATATGTTACTAAAGATAATATATAAAATATAAAGTGTTAAACAATTAACTGCCTAAAAAGTCACCCTTGTTCATACTATTGAAAGCTACAAAAATTCACCAAAAGTAAATAATACAGTATAAATATTCAATTAAAATAGTCTAAAGTTGAACTATTGACGGAAGAATGAAAACGTCTTTTGAAATTTAAGTCTGAATAATTGAGCTCAGGAAATGGAACTAGATGAAAATGATCAAGAACAAAATTTGCAGAGTGATTCAGTACTTACACATTTAAGTATGTTCCATAAAGACATAAACAAAATATAAAAGAGTTATATCCTAAAATGTTCATTCAGAAGTAATTTATAAGAAAAAATTAGCAAATCCTGCTAAAGATGGAGTATATAGGGAATATTAACTAAACAATGTCACCTTCTCTTGATGGTTGACGGCTCTTTCCCAGAGCAGCAGCTCTCTGTTTATGTCTGATCATTTTTATTTGTATAGTGATGAAAATAATATTTTCCCCATTCTCCTTAACAGTTTCGCAAGCTGGCATTTTTGTGGGCAGTTGTGTGATGTCTCTGAGTGACAGAGCCCTGGAAACACAAAGGCTACTGCTACTGCTGTTTCATCTCCAGGATAACAAACACCAAAGCTGTGTCAAGGGCTTGAGCCGGGGCAGTCCTGAAGGATCAAAATATAATTTTGGAGCCTGCCTAGCATGCTGGGACTAAAGGTTGGAGGTAGGAGGAGTGAGAAATATGAAACACTCCACAATGTTCGAGTGAAAACTGAACATCCTGTCTTTCTCAATTCATTTAATCATTCATTCAAGAAACATTTCTTGAGTGCCTGCTTGCACCAGGCATTGTTCTAGGCAATGTTCTAGCTTTGGAACACCAAATTCGGAGACTGAATGGTGAACAAAAGAGACAAAAATTCCTGCCTTTGTGGAGCTTACATTCTGATAGAGGAAGACAGTCATAAAATACAGAAGAATATTTGGGGAAGGTAAGAACTTGTCTCCAGTGTAGACCAACCCAGAGACATAATTTTATTACACACTAAAGCTCTTGGTGTCCTCAATAATTTTTAAGAATGTAGAGAGGTCCTAAAACCAAATAATTTGAGAATTGCTGGCCTAGACAATCCTTTTTTAAGCTCCCAAGAAGTCAAATGACTGGTTTGAGACCTGCAGGTTACTGAAGGCAACTCCTTTCTCTACTCTGAATCTATCTCTAAACTTGGAGAACAGTGATTTTGATTTTTGCCAGTAAAAGTATTTTTAGTAAGTCTCATTTATCACTTTCATGGGCTTATCCCTCTTCCCATGGGGACTCTGCTTCTGTTGTCAGATACGGAATTTTGAATTCTCAGGTCATTGTCCAATCCCAATTGAACATTGTTTTCTCTCTTTTCAAAGTCTCATGCATCCCTGTGATGCTGTTCTTACCATGAAGTTGTACAAATATTTATTGAGTGTCTCCTATGTGCAAGGGTTTCCCTGATGATAGCTCAGTTGGTAAAAAAAAATCCGATGCAATGCAGTAGACCCTGGTTCAATTCCTCGGTTGGGAAGATCCGCTAGAGAAGGGAAATGCTACCCACTCCAGTATTCTTGGGCTTTCCTTGTGGCTCAGCTGGTAAAGAATCTGCCTGCAGTGTGGGAGACATGGGTTCGATCCCTGGGTTGGGAAGATCCCCTGGAGAAGGGAAAGGCTAACCACTCCAGTATTTTGGCCTAGAGAATTCCATGGACTGTAGAGTCCATGGGGTCAAAAAAAGTTGGACACGACTGAATGACTTTCACTTTCACTGTGTGCAAAGTGCTTGTCTAGGGAATTAAGGAGACAGTATAATGAAGGAGACGCTGTCCTGTTCTTGGAGTTGATAGTTCAGTCAGAAAATATAACATGTAGTATAGTCATCTTTTGGCATCCAGGGAATCAGTTCTGGGAAACCCAATGGATAACAAAATCTGCAAATGCTCAAATCCTTTATATAAAAGGTTTAATATTTCCTTATAGTTCATGCACATCCTCCCATAGACTTTTGCTCATTAGATTATGTATAATACCTAATACAATGTAAATGCTTTGTAAATAGTTGTCAGCATGGGGCAAATTCAAGTTTTGCTTTTTGGGACTTTTTGGAGTTCTTTTTTCCTGGATAGTTTCCATGTGTGATTGGTTGAATCCGTGGATATAGTACCTGCGGATATGGAAGACTGACTGTATTTAATTGAACACTTACTCTGTATCAGGTTCTGTGCATTTTACATGTGATATTTCCATTGCATTATCACAATTCTCCGAGGTTAGTACTAGTCTCTCCACTTTACATAGAAGGTAACAGGTTAAGAAATTAAGAAATGTGCTCACAGTTACCATATCCCTGCGTGATCTTGGCACCCTTACTAAGATCCTTTCTGGTCTTCACCAGTGCTGTGCATCCATCCCTATGTTTGGTGTGTTGGAGTGTTAATAACTTGTAGCTACAAAGTTCTTCAGAGGATCCCCTATAGGCCACCATAGCTGCAAGGCCTCCCCAAGTGCTCAGGAGTTTACTCCTGAACCTCCACCCATAAGCTGATGACTAACTAAGGTTCAGGTACAAAAGCCCAGCTTCTTTTAACTCTGGATAAAATCTGGGGTGCAATTCATACTTCAGAGATTTCCAGGGATCAGGCTGAGGCTGATCTTCAACTGAAATCAGACCCTTGCTTAGCTTCTTCTTCCCTAGTCTGATTCTCAAAATTTACCATTTTTTGGAGATGTCCCTGGTAGTCCAGTGGTTAAGACTCTGAGCTCCCGGTGCAGGGGGCATGGTTCTGATCCCTAGTTGGGGAACTAAGATCACACATACAGAGTAACCTTGAAAATAAGAACCTGAAAGTTCTTTGTTGATAAATCACTTGCACTTGAATCTTTGGCTCACTGTCTGCTTCTGGGAGAAGCTGACTAAAGCCAGTTATCTGCCTAAGTGGCAGAAGTCAGGATCTGAACCCAAGGCCAACTGATTCAAGCACATGTAATTTTAACCAGCACATGTTCCCAGTTTACTGGGGTGGGCTTGTTGGCAAGTTAGTCTACCCAGATGTTAAAGCTATATAATCGCATTTCTTATTCTACCACACACAAGGCTGTTTCTTTTCATCCTGAGTATATGTGTTCTTGACTCCCTTGATAGAAATTCTTCACAGAAGAGAAAGTCATGGTAAGACAAGGTGTCAAGCTTATTTAAAACCAGACAACCGAAAACAAGAATATATAGACATTTCCTTGCTTCCTCTCCTCCCCAACCTAAATAAAAATAAAGGAAATAGGGATACTCTTCTTTCCTACTACCATGATGGAAACAGGTAAGTAAATGGAGAAATAACGTTCCATGGGCTCCGTCCAGAGTATCAGCCACAGTTAAGAGTGTCATAAGCTGTCATGACCTCTCTAGAGAAGCAGCAGCAGCCTGGTGTGTGTGAGTGTGTTGTGTGTGTGTGTGTGTGTGTGTATGTCTGTGTGTGTGTGTGAGTCACACCGTCGTCATTGTGCTGAGTTCTGCCTTCTGGTGTTGAATGCAGGAGCTGTTACTCCCCTAGGCCCTCACCACCGCTTAGCCTTAGTCCAGTCCCTGAAACTTGAGTCAGGGTGACTACAACTACCCATGCATTGCCTTTACAGAAAATCCCCTGGGCTTGACTGTTGGTTGCCCTTCTCTATTGTGGGGTCCTTGAGTTTGTCTGGTGTTAAAATTCACAGGAGGCATAGGGACATGTACCCTCAAAGCAGCCTTAATATCAAAGACATTTCTGTGAAAGGGGCCCTTCTTCATTACTACAAAACTGTTTATTTTTCTAATTAACGAGGGATAAGGTGGTCCACTAGGGAATTTTGGCTTGGAGTTCCAGCATTTAAATACATATGCTAAGTGAGAGGCTTGAAAGACCTTGGATTAATCCAGTGCTTGTGACATCTGGGGCTGGCGTGGGGGTGGGAACGGCTAGTTTAAGTGCTGACTTTGGAAAGAGCCATTCTGTTGAAGTTTGGAGCCTGGAGCTCAGGTCACAGCTGCAGGCTTGAAGTGTTTCACCGAGCTACACTCAGTTGAAAAGTTGACAGTCCATCCATTGATGTTACTTGATATATACTCTCATCCCTCTATTATACCTTTCCTTCTCTCCTCCTCAACAAACAGCATCTTGTATTTTACTTGAAACTTCACATACAGACTTTAAGGCACAGTCTATTTTTCATTTTCTGGAAGAATAAGCCCCAATGAGGTCTTCCTCAGTAACTCAGCAGTAATGAATTCACCTGCAATGCAGATGTGACTTCAATCCCTGGGTAGGGAAGATCCCCTGGAGAAGGAAATGGCAACCCACTCCTGTACTCTTACCTGGGAAATTCCATGGACAGAAGAGCCTGGTGGCCTACAGTCCATGGGGCCACAAAGAGTAAGATGTGACTTAGCAACTAAAATAACAACAAGAAAGAACAAAGCCCCAGTGAGACCCTTATTGGGGGCCGGGTTAGGTACAGCAAACACCTCACTCATCCATGCTCCTTTTAGGTTAGACTGAATGTAGTTCTTTTCCTCCTCATGGATAGCAGAGTGGTCTATTACATTTCAAAGCAAGCGTATTTGTAGAAATGCTACAAATTTGGTACCTTTGCTCTGCCAAGTTTTCTATAGCAGATATTGGCACAAAAGTGGGGAGGAACTCACCAGGAAATACCAAGAGCACTAATGACTCCAGAGTTAGAGGCCACAGTCTGACAACTTCCCTTTTTGTTTCCTTCTTCACCCCATGTCCTCCCTTCTCCAGTCTGAAGATACAGATTCATCAAACTCACCTGGGGTGGGGATGGTTAATGACCAGTCTGATCTTGGGAGAAACTAGACTTTGCTACATTTTTCAGCAGAGAGCCCCAGTAAGATTTCTAAAATTTACCCTCCAATTTATGGAACTGAGAAATATTTACACCATCTCTTGACTGATTGATTGGAGTACTGAAGTCTTGCAGAAGAGAAACTTCCTTTCATTGTGGCATCACTGTGCTCTGTAATAGATGGTGTTCAGGTCTAATTTTGTCTCCTCTCCCCCCTTCCATTTTATTTCCATCTATTGGAGAGAAGAGTCTCTTGAACAAAATGTGTGTTATGGTCTTATCACCTCTGAACACACTGTAGTCGTTTTAGGGCCCAGGACACCTCTCTCCTGGGCATGGTAGATGCATGTTTACGTAATAGAAACCAAAAAAATAGAGAATGGGAAAGTCTTCTGGCTTAAAATTCACTTGGGGGTTTGATATAATATAATATCAACTGCCCATATAATACCAACTGCCTCCAGAAGTTAGATTTCTACCTCAGCTCAGAGAATACACACACATATAGAGACTGAGCAAAATCCGGAAGTGGAAAAACTTGGTTTGCCTCCCACAACCCCTCCACTTCCCAGCAAGTGTCCTGCTCTTCATTTCCCTTCATTTCTTCCTGCTGCCTGCAAATCCATCAATTCTAGTATCAGGTAGGGTTGGATTTGCAGCTCAGTGTCAATGGATTTAGTTCAACATGTTAATTTTTCATGTATTTGCCTTATCTTTAATTAGGGAAGAAAGGTTCTGCCCTCTTAAAGACATTGTGGGGAACCTGGGAGGTACTGAGGACTCAGAAAGGAAACTTCTTCAGGAACCAAGAGAAACACCATCTGAAAATGCCTCAGCTAACAAAACTGAGCTTAGGACATCTGCTTTTGGCCCATTCTCATTAACCACCATGTCCCTAGAGACTGGTTTTCCTCCTAATATGGTGAAATATGCCAAAAGCAAGTAAATTCTCCTGTGGGATTTAAAGGATTTAACTGAATCACATGGAAAGTTACCAGATCTTCTCAATGATTTATGTGGTAGAGGCATGGTTCTATTTGGATGAACTTCTTGCTGTATCACAGGAAAAAGAAAGCATTCAATATATATTCACCAAGAGGTTCCAAGGGCCTTGCCTTGAAAAAAGACAAATTTTGTTCTAAAAGTTAGCTTAGAAATGTATAAAAAGAAGTCACATTTTTATATTGAATTATCACATTGACTTTTTTTCCCCATTGGTACTATAAAGTCACTTTTCTTGTTAGTGCATCATTTAATTGCTCATGAATTTTAAAAAGGTGTATAAGTGTGATCTTAATCTAAGTGTTAACACCTTGGGTGGAAATGTGGAGTCCCTCAAATTTATCCTAAACACTTAAAACACATGAGAAAAATTTTAGAAGCTGAAAACCACATGGGGATGCAGGGTCCCACATACATGCCCTTGTGCCCTCAAAAATCTACAGCATCTCTTAAAAGGGATTATTTCTATTCCCTGCCCTGCTTTAAAATGGAACGGCAGTAATGAATTCTGTTGGGTTCTGTTCACATCTCAGTGACTCTAGAAAAGCCTGCAGGAAGTATACTCCTCAATCATACATTTAGTTGCCTCGTACCTCAAAGACTCCAGATAGTGTGTGGTATTTTTCAACAACTACAGCAAAAATTGCTAGAGAATCAGGAAAAAAGCATACAACCTTTTTTTTTCCAAAGGTGTCTTCAACTGGAGAGGCAAGAATTATTAAAGAATCTTACATAAAAAAAAATAATAATAATAAAAAGAATGACCTGTTTTTGCAAAGAATAGATTTGGCAGAGGAGGGATCCAGATGGAATTCAAGTAATTATGGTGTGCTCGGCAGTCAGCACGTGCCTCACGTTTCAGAAGTGTTGGGGAAAGTTACGGGGTCACCCGGATGTGTCCATCTGACAAGTTCCTGTTGAGCAGTATCCTTCACACCATCTGAAAACCAGCAGTGGTCTTGGGAGGAAATTTGGGTGCTTGTTTGACAAACCTTCTCGGTTTAGAAATGAAGTTTGTAAAATACATTTGACCTTTGGAACAAGGTACGGGCTAAGGGAACTGACACTGTGCCCAGTGGAAAATGTTAGTATAATTTATAGCCAGCAGTCAACATATACATGATTCCTCTATCCATATATGTGGTCCCACATCCATGGATTCAACTAACTGCAGATTGTGTAGTGCTGAAGAATTTACTCATGGAAAAAAATCCTTGTATAAGTGGACCCATGTAATTCAGACCCATGCAGTTCAAACTTGTGATTTCCAAAGATCATCTGTATTAGGTTTAGAGATCATTTTGAGAAATTGATTCAAGACAAGCAAAAAGGTACATACCTATCATATACACATCACTTTCCATTCCAGGGTTCTCAAAACTCCAGGTCTAGAACATCATTATGGGAGAGTTTTTATTTTAAATATATCTATGATAGAGAGGAGGAAAGAAATAGGATTCTAACCTTGGGCAGAGATATAATTCCTTTAACTAGTGACCAATTAATCCAACTCATCAGAATAACATTTGCCCTCACTTTTAAGTGGTTTATAAACAAGAACCACAGGAAATGGCATTGCTAGGAACTTTTCAGAACTGGAAACAGAATCAAATTGGCTCCAGAAACAAACAAATATAACATACACCAAATTCAAGTTTTAAATGCTATTCAAGCCAGGGAGACAAAGAAGGAAATGCTGATTACTTGGGAGAGAAATGGTGGGAGGGGTGTGGGGGGGCAATGGGAAGGGAAGACCAGATGTTCAATTTTCAACATCAATGTTCCTGAAGCCAAGAATATATTGCTGACCCAGGCGTGATAAAATGTGCAGGGATTTCCAGCAATCCACAGTCAGCTGACCTGTTTAAGGAGAAAAACAACAATTGAAAAATAATAAAGTTAGGTTGTAAATATAAATTTCTTATCTTGGATTCTGGTTATTTATACCTCAGAATGAATAACTGCATAAGGATCTTATTGTTCCTCCCTGGAACAAGCTTCAAGGACAGGGAATGCCTTGACTTCATAAGGTTATCAGAAGAAAATGTTGTCTTTTTGTGAGATAGACTGACATGGATTTTATTCAATAGCCAATCTGACATTGATCAAGATGCTATCAATTATATCAAAAACAAATAGAAATCTTCATCTTATGGCTGGATATGTGGCAGTAATGTTCTCCTTCCAAAAAAACTGATGGAATTGAATGCTGGTTTTTTTTTTGTTTTTTTTTTTTTTTGCTTTTCATTGGAACCATTTTACAAGTTTTTTGTTGCATTGAAATAAAATGATTTCACCAATAACACTGAGTGAGCTGTACATTGCCTTCATAAGCTGACATTCTGTAGGTTTGGTTGCCTAAAGATACTGTTTAAAACTTTAGAATTTGTCCATTTTCCTTTTCACCTCGCAATTACCAAATAGAAGAAAAATGGCTTTTATAGGGACATGAATCCAATAGAAACTCTGCAAGATTGGAATCATTTAATTTTTGGAGGTTGTGTTCAATCCAAAAGCCTTCTGTGGTTTGTGTACCCCAAGAATGATTTTCTATCCAAAGCATATTTGAATAGAGCAATGGATAAAAGCATATCCTGTGTTTCCAAGAAACCTAATCTGGTCCAGCAGTGGAGAGTCTACAATCTTTTCTTCCACCATTCTTTACAAAACAGGCTGGTAGAAAGTTTGTTTGGAAACTTGTCTACATGAAAAAAATATCATTGCATTAACTAAGTCTCACAGCACAAGTTATCTATTTCATGTCAGACTTAAAAAATTACATCAAATACGTATATTTTCTTTTTTATCGAACTATACATTTTATGTTTTTCAATGCCAAAGAGAGAGAGAAAGTAGATTATTTTCATCAGAAGTAATTCGGCAGTTTTTCCATTTCCCTCAACTCAAGATAGACAAAAATATTTTTGCTATTTTCTCAGAATGACCTCAATATCAACTGTCTTGTTTCAGATACAACTTTAGCAACCTCAATAAATACATGGTATCTTTGTGTTGAATCTAGTTGTTGGTTTAAACATTTTATAATCCAAAAACATCCCAACTTTCTAAAGTTTGAAAGTGAAAGTGTTAGTCACTTAGTCGCTCCTTGCAACCCCACGGACTGTAGCCTGCCAGGCTTCTCTGTCTGTGGGATTCTCCAGGCAAGAATACCAAGTGAGTAGCCATTCCCTTCTCCAGGGGGTCTTCCCAACCCAGGGACTGAATCTGGGTCTCCTGAATTGCAGGCAGATTCTTTATCTCTGAGCCACCAGGGAAACCTTCTAAAGCTTAGGTCTATTTATTTCTACCTTAACCTGCTCTGCCTTCCCTCCAAATTTAAGTCCTATCTGATAAGTTAAACAAAAACGTTAGTGATCATATGGGACTTAAAGATTTCAACATGGACTTCAAGGTGATAAATACTTGTATTAGTTTTGTTCTATATCCTAAATTGGGCTAGTTCCTGACTGAAGAGAGTGTTCGATAACCATTTGAAAGACTCTAGGGAATTCCCTAGTGGTCCAGTGTTAGGACTCCGAGCTTCCACTGCAGAAGGCATGGTGTGCCCCCTTCTCTTGGGAAATGTTAAGTAACAAAAATCTTCTTTCAATGGTGTTATCCTCTCTGTGTCATCACTCAGTCACCACCCAAAATTAAAAGCCTAGGGGTACACATTTGACACCCACATTGTCTCCAGTTCAAGAGAAGTGTCCTGAGCAGTGTAAAAACCAATGAGACCATGGCTCATCCTTGGCATCTACATTTGTTTAAGAGAGGGCATAAGAATGAGTTGACCTAGTCATACAAGCAGGAATGATTTGCATCCCATGTTGGGGGAAAAAATAGCATTTTTTCTTTCTCCTGCTGAGTGTGAATTAGGAATTGTATGAACACGCACTGCTATAGGCAGCTGTCTTGTAAGTAAGTAAGTGTTAGTTGCTGAGTCGTGTCCAAGACTCTTTACAACCCCATGGACTATAACTCTCCAGGCTCCTCTGTCCATGAAATTCTCCAGGCAAGAATACAAAAGTGGGTTGCCATTTCCTTCTTGCCATCTTGTAACCAAAAGGCAAAACAGCTGTGGGACAAAACCTCTGCTGAAAGTCAGAAGAGCTGAGGGCGGGAGCTTAGAGCCTGGCCGATCATCAGTGCTCAGCGTGTGTTAACTGAGCAACAGCCTGGGTTCTGTTGAGTTGGAGAGGAACCCTCATTTGAATCTGCACCAAAAGGACTCTGGGGCATTGGCCAGTGAGGATTGGAAGGGCTACTCTATTTCCCGTATATTGTGTAAGGAAAGTGCAGTTTTATCATGGGATCAGCCTTAAGTGATTGTTCTCCTTGAAACCAAAACTCAAGTACAACTGGGACATTGGCCTCCGTAATCACTGCCTGTAGTCATAATTCATTTCTATCAAAAATACTGCCTTTTCTGCCAAATTGTGGAAATTACAATCTGGAAGAGTCTGGCCTAAAGAAGCACTTTCTCAAACAGAGATAGTAGTTTTACTGTGAATTTTGCCCATGATATTGTACAACAAAAATAGTCAAAATCATGCTTCTGGTCATAGAGTATCCTTTAAGTGTCTGCTAGCACCACTGCAAGGTGACTTCCAATTCAAGCTCTCTTTGGGGGCTGTGATAACAGAGATGGAAATTTTTGCTGCTGGCTAATGCTTAGCATATTAGATTTAAGCTTCCAAGCATTCCTGTGAATACAGTTTTGCCAAAATGCAGGCATGCACACATGAATACACATACACAGACACACTTTTTTTTTTTTTTTTGAGAAAACAAGCCCCAAAAAACCACATAAAGGAGGAAGAAGCACACTGTGACAAAGCATGAAGTCTTGCTTTCTTCTTGCCTCTTAAAAGCAACAATCTTATTTGAAGATGTGGGATGAGAACAGGGAGTCCATCCAAAATGATGCCCCCCCCTCTTTTTTTGCTGGAGTTTTGAAATTCAGAGACTAATATTTAAAGTTTGGATAAACGACTAAAATTGCATGCTTTTGAGTCACAGGACTGATTCTTGCGTGATTTTGTTGATGATCTGGTTCATCTCTTAACAAGACTTTTTTCAGCCCTTCCCTCTGGGCAGGTTTTGGTACTCCCCAGCAGGATCCAGGAAAGTCTCCATAGTCAAATGCCAACCTGGGTTCTGTACTAGACTCTACCCCCTCTGTCATCATTTGGGGCCTGAGAAGAAGTCCAAGTCAACGTAAAATCTTGTCTGCTGGTACAATTCATTAAAAGACAATTTGCCTATGATAGCTACTTAATGTGTCTGCAGTATATTTTCACCATAGACAAAATCAATAGAGGCAATCAATAAAAAGAATTATCACAATTTCCTGACAACTCCATGGTGGCAGCAGCTGGCAAACCACAGGGAAGGGGTGGGTGACTTTGCAGGGTTGCCCTTGGGGAGTGGCTGTCTCCCAGGACTGGCAGGCAGTCTAGACTGGTTATCTCCGAGTGCCAGCCTCAGGGCTCCCAAGAGAGCTGCCCACGGCCCCCTCCCTATTTATCCAGTAGACCATTACCTTGATCTCCTACTGAACACCCTGGCTCCCAGCCCTTCCTTGGGTGGAGACGGGATGGGGTGAGGCCCCGAATCTGGACTGTTTTGATTTTCATTCTTATTAACTTCAACCAGGAAACTCTTTAGAATGAGGGTAGCCAATCGCTGACTCAGGCTGAGGGAGGTTGCTCTGTGCAGTTACAACAGAACAGACATATTCTTTCACTCCTGAGTTCTCCTGATTGTGTGTTTGTCTTCACCTATTTTATCCAAGCACAAAAGTGTTAAGCAGTCTTACAATCTAATATAAACGGAAGAGGAAGTCAAGGTCCTGGGCCAGGACATGCAGGACCATTTAGTGGCCATAACTGAGTGGCACAAAAAGACATGAAGGGAAAAAAGAAAAAAAACCACCAAAACTCTAAAAGGATTCCCTACAGGTTCTTGGTGAAGAGGAAAAACACACTTGTTCCTTGGCTATGTATGCCTTTTTTTGTTCCTGCTCACAGAGCCAAGTTTATTCAGGCAGTAAAGATGTCCAGGTGTCAGGGAAAGTCATCCTTTTCCAGGTAACCCTGCAGAAAGCCTGCCGTGGGTTTCAGTTTCCATTTGCTTGGGGATGCTAACCTCATCCCCCTTTGCAGAGGAGGTGGTGTATTCAGACCAGTGACTTGTAAGGGGAAGTCTCCCAAGATAACGGGACAGAATCTCCTCTGGGGAGAGCCATTAGAGTTACTCTTTCTTTCTTCTCGTGACCTTAATGTGGAAGCTCCATTGGTGGTGTTTTTGCCACCATCTTGCCATATTAGAGCTTGGAGGCAAGGTCAGAAGAACTGCAAAGTTACAGAACCGGACCCTCTGGAACTTCTCTCCAGATTTCTGGTTATGTGAGAGAATCAAATACTTTCATTATTCAAGACAGCACTGGGAATTCTGTTCATTGCAGCTGGCCATAACGTACTGATACAGATAGGTCCTCTCATGGTTTCTATCGTGTAGATAGGGACAGTTGAGGTTTCCCAGAGTGACACATTAGTGAGTAGCACTGCTTGGGCTGAAATCATCCTCTTTTTGACTCCAGACTCAGAACACTTACTCCCCCTCATAGTAATTCTATAATTTCAGCTGAGATCCTTGTCAAAAATGCAGATTGCTCTGCTTCAATCCAAAAGATTCCTTTCAGTAACTCTGAGGTCAGGTAGTAGGAAACTCCATAAAGCCAGCAGTACAGGTGGTTCTGGTACAAAGGCTTCCTGGATCCCCTTTTAAGACTCACTGCCTATGTTTTCCAACTCCTCAATCAAGTTCATTTCTTTCCAAAGTCCACTCTTCATCCCATCACTTTGGGCTGACCTCACTATAGCATCCACACCTCCCCTCCTATCCATCACCCTCAACATGAGAATAATTTCAAACACGGGTCTAGCTTCACAAAAAACATCAGGTCCCAGTTCTTTGGGATTGGAGGCTGAAAAGTGAGAACAATTAGGAAGGAGGAGTGAGACAGTCTCCTCTCTTCTTAAGCAGTATTTTTTTCACTTGTAAACTGGACATCCTGGTGGTCACAGACTGAAACAACCAGCTCTAAGCCTTACTTAGTCAGCCAGCTAGCCAGCTTATTACTTGGATGTCAACTCCTTGAACCATAGAGAAACAAAATGATCACAAGTCTTTTGGGGGAACATGTAGAGAAGGAGTGGGGAGAATAATGCACACATTCATTTTTGTCTCCAAAGAAACCCATGTGGTTCACTGTTATTCAGCATAGATCAGTCTCTGGCTTTGCCTGAGAAACACAGTCCAAACTCAATATTGTAGGAAGCTGTGAAACCAAACTGTTGAATTTTTCTCAAGAATTTCATTTTTAATAATAAAAAAAATCACCAAGCCCATGTGTCCCATAAAAATAAATGAGTGTTTTCACTCTTGAACCAATAAAGCAGATGAAAGTTGGAAGCCACATGACACTCGCTGTGTAGCTCATCCAGGCTATGCAAGGGCTTGGAGACTCAGTCATTTTGTGTTTTGCAAATGGGGGAAACTGAGGCAGTAACAGGTCTGAATCCCGGAGCGTGACCTTCCAAAAGTTGCCTGCCGGCTGTTCTATTCTGGAAGAGCAGTTCTCCAGAGTTGGAGAAAAGCCCAGATTCTGTAGCATGGCAGGTCCCAGCCTAGCCAGCAAGCTCACTGTGTTTCCGGCTGAGTCCTTCCTGCACCCAATGACCTGTTGCAGGGAGTCCTGTTGCATCATGCCTTTATGCATGCTGCCCCTTCTCACTGGAATCCTCTCCTGCTTCTTCCCACACAGCCAGCGCCCACTCACCCATCACTCACTCATCACCAGAAGCTGCTAGTCCCCCTGTGTGGCTGCACCGTTGGGCCCTACTGCAACACCTGGCTACTCGATGACATTTACGTGCTTTCATGTGTCAGGCCATCCCACCACCTCCCAACATAACATATATGAAGCATATCAAAGACTCGATCCTGTTTAATTTATCTTTATGTTTCCAGGACAGGCCACATAGAACAGATGCCCATTAAATGCTAGTTGAAGGCATAAGTCAATGAAACAATGTAGACACGGGGTAATGTGAGCAAAAAGATGACACTTTGAACCTCTCAAAGAAGTCAGAGGATGAGACGGGAAGGATGCAGCTCATTCAGCTTTCTGGCTAGCCTTTTCCCAGGGGCTGCGTCTCCTCTCTTGGTCTATGGAATGTAAACACTCAGATTCCTTTCACTGATAAATAACTTCTTCCATTAAAAAAAAAAGGGAAGGAAAACTGACAGTTACTTGGGGGAATGGTTTCCGCTAGGTCGCCAGGGAACATGTTTGTGGCTGTGAGGGGTATTTGGGCAATGGCACTACAGGCAAGGCTGGGATCACTTAAGGCCTACCCCATTTGTGGGGAGACTTTTTTTTAAAGCTTTTTCTTCTCTTGGGAGGAAGTCACACCCGGCAGCCACTGTCACGCTACGCTCAGTTTAGTCCTGAATGAGAAAACCCAGGGTTTTAGCAAATCGCCCCTCTAGCTCCTTCAGTACAAAGGCTGGAAACTGAGTAACAGACCTACTACGGTGAGAGGGGTTTTCCCTCCAGCCGGCAGGTGTCAGCCTCCCCACCAGGGGGCTGGAGTCAGGCCCGTCTCAAGTATTTACCCAGGCCCCCAGGCAAGGCGGCCCACTGTGATCCAGGGCTGCCCCCAGCCTAACCTGGGTTGTCCCGCAGCCTTTCCTGTCAAGGCTCCATAGATCGTGCTATCTCTAAGCCACATCTTCTCACAACAGGTTCAGGTGTTTGAATTTTCAGGGTGGGAGACTGGGAAATTGGCAATGGGTATTGATGGGAAAAGCTCAGAGATGGAGTTGGAGAGAAAGTTCTGAAGAGTGAACTTTGTCCCCTTAATTGAGGCTTTCTGGTACCAAAGAAGGAAAGAGGGGGGTAAGGAAGGGAATTAGCCTTCATTAAGGGCCTGGTCCTGGTGGTGCTGTTTAATATGTGCTATTTGATTTAAAAACGCCCAAGTACCCTTGAGAACCATATTATCTAAATATCTGTCTATCTATTATCCACTGTACACATATGGCAAAACTGAGGGTAATAGATCTATGGTCAGGATGGGAATATGGTCCATCTGGGGCCCAGCCATGAACCAAGTATAAGCAGTAGGAAATTTATTTTTAAAAAGTAAAAAAGAGTTATCCCTGAACAGTTTAAAATCAGGTCAGCTTGCATTTCTTGAGTGGCTTTTCTCTGCCAGATGTCATTATTTTTAGTCCTTATAAAGCTTCCATTTTGTAGATGAGGAAACTGAGACTCAGAGTGGTCATGCCACCTGTCCAAAGTCAGATGATGAAAGAAATGTGGAGTCAGAACTTGGACCAACTGGAATCCTACATATTGAATTATTACTTCACTAGATTAATTTAATTTAATAAATAAGGCAGGGAGGAACACATATCTGCATAAAGGAACAAGAGACAATGAACTTTTAGACTCTGATGAACCATTAGGAAAATAATGTCCTCCCCAAGATGCTGAGTGAGATAGGGTGGAATCCACTTGATTCAGAGGATGAGTAGAAAAAGGAGAGGACTCTTGAGAGTCAGTCTCTTGGACAGCAAGGATATCAAACTAGTCTAATCCTAAAGGAAATCAATCCTGAATATTCTTTGGAAAGACTGATGTTGAAGCTGAAGCTCCAATACTTTGACTCATTGGAACAAACTCTGAAGCTGGGAGAGATTGCGGGAAAGAGGAGAATGGGGCGACAGAGGATAAGATGGTTGGATAATATCACCAAATCAATGGACATGAGTTTGAGCAAACTCTGGGAGATAGTGGAGGACAGAGCAGCCGGGCGCGCTGCAGTCCATGAGGCTGCAAAGAGCTGGACATAACTTAGTGGCTGAACAACAGCAACAAGAGGAAAAGGAGCAAACAGATGAAAGCACTTCCTGTTGGAGGTTGGCGCCGCCTAGAGGTCATAGCGACCTCTCACTTTTCCCCCAGCTCTAGAGATAAGTGCGGGCTCCCCCAAAACTGGCATATTTTAAGCTCCTTTGAGGTGTTTTTAAACAAGCACACAAATTCTTTGATACTCATCCCATCGGGAGGGGAATGTCTATGTACCCATCCTTTGAGCCTACATGGGCTTCTGATTTGCTAATAACTAATAAAATGCAGGAAAAGTGACTGCAAGAGTTCTGAGGCCAGCTCAGAAAGGCGACACAGCTGCCACCTCTTTTTTGTTGTTTGGGTGCTCATCTTTGGAACCCTGAGAAATGTGAGAAATTTGGTTCCCACAGGCTGAGGGACCCTAGATCATGTTTTCTGGCCAAAAGCCCCAAGTGAGGTCCCAACAACAGCCATCAAGTCACCTCCAGCCCCCATGCCCACCCCATCTTTTTATCTTCCCAGTCCAGGCCCCAGTTATCATGGGGCAAAGATATAAACTATGACTGCACCCCATCAGAATACAGGTGGACTCCAAGAGCACAATCAAGTCACTTATGACACAAAGTAGTGGCGTGAATTGTTGCCTAGCAAAAGTAACAGAACATCAAGTCACTTCATTTACTTTTAGGGGAAGCCCATATTCCTTTACTTGCCTCCCATGCCAAGCTCTTACTTTTCAGTGAATTCTGTGGATACAAGTAGTGGCTGTCCTCTGAAGATTGCACAGGCTGATCTCATCCTTTGATGAGGGTGATTAGAAGGGCTAAGATGAGCCAGCTGCTTTGCAACTGCCTCTCCTAGACAGGCTCTCAGGCCCTGCTCTCAGCCCCTCTCCATCCTTCACTTCTAGCTGACAGCTCCTTACTCCCTCCTCTGTGCATCTCCATTTGGATGGCAGATACTTTTCAGTCCACTGAGCCCCTAGGGCAAAAGCTTCCCATCAACTCTGAGCCATTTCTGCCATTACTCCATTCACCACACCCTGGGAGCAGCTATGGACTTTTTGTGAAAGTGGTTGGTATGGAGCTGCCTTAGCGGGTATCTATGTAGCTCAGGTTCTACCCCACTGGCATAATTCCGTGGTTGTTAAAATTCTTCAAAGAACAAGATGAGCTCATTTCTCTTAAATTAGTGCCTGGTAGGAGAGCTCTCATTTTCCCAGAATAAAGTTCATTATGGTACCCCCACTGCAACTCACAATTAGCTACCCTTTCAACCAGGAAACAGAATAAAGTTCAGAGTCCAAATAAGATTTTTCAAGCTCTCTTTTATTTATTTATTTTCTTAGTTGACTCCAGAATCTAGCATACATCCAGCATGGCGTACTGGGAAAATTTTAGAGCTAAATAGATCGATGTCTTCTCTACTTACTGGCTAGTGACCTTATCAAGTTATCTAAATCCTCTGAGTCCCAGTTTCCTTATCTGCACGATAGAGATACTAATTCTCACCCAAGGTTGCTGTGAAGCTGGATTGAGATAATACTGATAGTCAAGTTGGCTAGAGTTAGGCTAGTTGAAAGATTCTAAGGTCTAAGATATTATTATTTTTCTTGTAGTTATTATTATTGTTTGTGGTTCCTCTTCAGCAAATCCTACCAACTCTGTTTTCCCACTAAAGCCAAAATCTAGCCACTTCTCATCACCTCCACAGCCTATCACTTGGTTCAAGCTATGATCGCCTCCATTTGCTTGATTGCAACACACTCCTATCCTGTCTCCTGGTTTCATCCCAGATTGATGCCTTTCCCCCCTCCACACAGCAGCCAGAACAATCCTGTTCAATCTTGTCATGTTACTCCCAGGCTCCAAAAGCTTCACTAGCTTCCTTTCTTACTCAGAGTAAAGTCTTTTACAGTGACCTGCGAGTCCGTGCAAGACTGGACTCCTACTACCTCTTTGCCTTCATCTTTCCCTCTACTTTCTCCCTCTCTCTCCAATTTTTTTTTTTTTTTTTTTGCTATTCCTCAAACAGCACGCATCTGCCCTAGAACCTCTGCATTTTGTTTCTTGGCCAGAGAATGCATGACTTGTGCCTTTATTTCCTTTCAACCTCGACTCAAATGTCCTCTTCTCATTGAGATCTTCCCTCACCATCCTATTTAAAACATCCCCAGAGCCTCCTTTCTGATTTGTTTTTTTATTACAGTTGATCACCTTCTAACATACAATTGACTTTTTTTTTTTAATTTGGCTGCACTAGGTCTTAGTTGTGATGTGCAGGATCTAGTTAGTTCCCTGAGCAGGGATGGAACCTGGGCCCCCTGCATTGGGAGCACAGAGTCTTAATCATTGAACCACCAGGGGAGTTCCAACAATTGGCTTATTTATTTATACTTAGGGTCTATTTCTCCTAACTAGGATCTCCGCCAACTGAAAGGAGAGATTGCTCTTTGGTTGATTGCTATATCCAGTGCCCCAAACAGCAGCTGTTACATAGTAGACCCTCAAGTATGAGGCTGAATTGGCCATGGACCACAGAAACAACTTAGGCTGCTGGTTAATATTTTATTTTAATGAGGATGACTATGTGCATCTACTGCAGCATTAATAGTTTTGTTTGAAAACATTGTCACTGTGCACCATGTTTGGGTTTGAGAACACACTCATGATGAAAGACTGAAGTAATAATCCAGCTGAAGTTAGAGAATGCCAGAATAATAGGACCTAGGCATTCTGATTGTTGATTCAGAAGGTGCCCAACAATCAAGTGTGGACTCTCATTTTCAGTACCAAATATATAATTTTCAGAGCCTGGTGCAAAATGAACATGCAGAGTGGCCCCTTATTCAAAATGATTAAGAATTTCAAGACTGAGATAGCAGAGCACTGAACTGAGTGTGGGCCCTTCTGAGCTCAGGGATCTATGTCACTGCATGGATTGCACCCACGTGATGCTGGTCCTACTCATTCTTTTTTTACATCTGTATATGTTTTTTGCATCCAATGAAAACAGATCCTTAGAAGGTTTGTTTGCTTAGTGAACTTTAGCCACCTAATATCTCTTTAAATAGCCATGAAACTGGAAGAGTTAAGGGTATCCATTCTGCCTGAGGTCCACTGATATTCAGGCTTCAGAATAATCCACTTTTGTTTTGTATTCGATTATGTGACAGCCATCATAACCCAGATAACCACGATAGTGTGATCACTCACCTAGAGCCAGACATCTTGGAATGTGAATTCAAATGGGCTTAGGAAGCATCACTATGAACAATGCTAGTGGAGGTGATGGAATTCCAGTTGAGCTATTTCAAATCCTAGAAGATGATGCTGTGAAAGTGCTGCACTATATATACCAGCAAATTTGGAAAACCCAGCATTGGCCACAGGACTGGAAAAGGTCAGTTTTCATCACAATCCCAAAGAAAGGCAATGCCAAAGAATGCTCAAACTACTGCACAATTGCATTGATCTCACACACTAGCAAAGTAATGCTCAAAATTCTCCAAGCCAGGCTTCAACAGTACATGAACTGAACTTCCAGATGTTCAAGTTGGATTTAGAAAAGGCAGAGGAACCAGAGATCAAATTGCCAACATCCGTTGGATCATCAAAAAAGCAAGAGAGTTTCAGAAAAACATCTACTTCTGCTTTATTGCCTATGCCAAAGCCTTTGACTGTGTGGATCACAACAAACTGGAAAATTCTGGAAGAGATGGGAATACCAGACCACCTGACCTGCCTCCTGAGAAATGTGTATGCAGGTTAAGAAGCAACAGTTAGAACTGGACATGGAACAACAGACTGGTTCCAAATCAGGAAAGGAGTACATCAAGGTTATATATTGTCACCCGGCTTATTTAACTTATATGCAAAGTATATCATGCAAAATGCCAGGCTGGATGAAGCACAGGCTGGAATCAAGATTTCTGGGAGAAATAGCAATAACTTCAGATATGCAGATGATACCACCCTTAAGGCAGAAAACGAAGACCTAAAGAGCCTCTTGATGAAAGTGAAGGAGGAGGGTGACAAAGTTGGCTTAAAACTCAACATTCAGAAAACTAAGATCATGGCATCTAGTCCCATCACTTCATGGCAAATAGGTGGTGAAACAATGGAAACAGTGACAGACTTTTATTTTCCCGGGCTCCAAAATCACTGCAGATGGTGACTGCAGCAATG
The DNA here is from genome assembly GCF_019320065.1 of Cervus canadensis. Classification (NCBI taxonomy): domain Eukaryota; kingdom Metazoa; phylum Chordata; class Mammalia; order Artiodactyla; family Cervidae; genus Cervus; species Cervus canadensis. The sequence continues at coordinate 59,409,495 of NC_057388.1, read as the reverse complement.
AAATTAAAAGACGCTTGCTCCTTGGAAAAAAAGCTTTGACCAACCCAGACAGCGTATTGAAAAGCAGAGACATTATGTTGTCCACAAAGGTCCGTCTAGTCAAAGCTATGGTTTTTCCAGTAGTCATGTATGGATGTGAGAGTTGGACTATAAAGAAAGCTGAGCACCAAAGAACTGATGCTTTTGAACTGTGGTGTTGGAGAAGGCTCTTGAGAGTCCCTTGGACTGCAAGGAGATCCATCCAGTCAATCTTAAAGGAAATCAGTCCTGAATATTCATTGGAAGGACTGATGCTGAAACTCCAATACTTTGGCCACCTAATGTGAAGAACTGACTCATTGGAAGAGATCCTGATGCTGGGAAAGACTGAAGGCAGGAGGAGAAGGGGATGACAGAGGATGAGATGGTTGCATCACTCCAAATTTTTGTTGTGATGAGACAAAGAACCGAGGAGCATGCACTCGCCTGACAGTTGGATGGCATCACCGACTGGATGAACATGAGTTTGAGCAAAGTTCGGGGATGGGTGATGGACAGGGAAGCCTGGCATGCAGCAGTCCATGGGGTTGTGAAGAGTTAGTCACGACTGAGCGACTAAACTAACTATATGACAGCCTCAGTTTTAGAGCAGTAAGATTAAAAGATACCCGAAATACTCTCCCTATCCTTTGAACAGGTTATAATAGATTATAAACTCTGAAGACAGTGCTGGATGGTGAGACTGGGAACATCCTGGAGCCAGGTAAAGAGGGATTGCTGCTTCTGAAAGAGATAAGGTCATTTCTGGTCCATCATCACTGTTATCCACTGCCTGACCAGCAGCACCAATCTCTGGTTAAATGGTTTGCAAATGTGGTCCAGCCTGAGAGGCACCTTAGAGAAAGTGAGAATGGAACTAAGACACAATTGGGGGTGGAGGCAAGGCCCCAGGACTCCAGATGCCATCAGGTAATTTTAGCTGATGACAGTGATCCCTGCTAGAATCCACTGAGGCATTGCTGGCCAGTCAGCTCCTGTCCTTGATTTTATTTTCTCCATCTTTCAAAGCAGGACTGTGTTCTTTCAAGGATATTTTTGAATAGTAACCAGACTTTAAATATTGCATTTTGAGGGGCTTTTTTGTTTTGTTTTGTTTTTTGGAGTCAGGAATTGTAAGAAATGCAAGCCACCGAGCTACTTTATTTAAACATTTTCTGGGGGAGAAAAATGAAATCTTTTGCATATTTTCATTACAGGTCCATCTTGACACCTTAAATTTTAAAATGGACCTAAGACTATCTCTAGATTTTTAGGTAATTCTAAAAATTATCTAAAAAATTTACCTGAAAATTTACCTAAAAAAATTTACCTTAAAAATTACCTGAGATGATTTGGCCACAAAAGATTAAGAAAAGTAATAAGTGAAATGAGCAGAAACATTAGTTCAGCATTTCAAAGACAATTTATCACTAAACAAATGCATTTGAATTTATGGAGATCTTTCTTACAAAACTTCAAAGTCTTAAAGATAACTAAAATAAATATCATATACTATTTAAAAATTTCTGTGTACATTTAAATCTTAAAGTGAACTGGTTTTTGTGGGTCAGAAATAAACCATTTGTATAGGAGGACATGTGACCACTCATATTTACAAGGGTAAATTTTCCTCACTTCCAATTTTGTGTTTGATAGGGCTGTTAACATTTCAAAGTAGTTTGGCTTGTGGTGTGATTGTTTAAATGTGTCCATTCAACTGTGGACATCAGTTTCACAGGAAGTGAAATGTCCCGAAGTACTTGACTCTGGAACAGACTGAAGAATTAAGCCAAACACATTTGGAATTATAGGTTTCTCCCCTTTAAGTAAATATTCTCATAATTTAACTTTCTGGTTCTACACCAGGTTCTTGCACAAGCAGAACCAACTTTCACATTGACCATTCTGATTCAGATATTGTCTAGAGAAGGATGCAGCCTGCTTCAGCAATGGGAGCCTGGAGCGTGGATCACCTTATTTCTGTGCAAACCTAATGAAATTTGTTGCATTTCCAGGGATGGCTAGCAGAGTGCAAGGCATTCCTTCTGCAGAAAAGTCAACAAGGAAAGTTGCAAGGAAGCTGAGTTCTGCTATCTTCATGGCAGTTAGCCTGGTTTCTTTATCTCAAGCAGGGGAGATATCTCTGCAAGGCAGTCAGCCCCGACAAAGCTGTGTCCCCACATTTCTGGTTCGTGGTGAGATTCTCCTTTTCTAAGCCCCACTCCTTCTTTTTAGGTCTTCGCATTCTTTCCTTAGATATGTTAATATCCTCTCTAGGGAGCTACCTGGGGGCAGCCTCTTAGGAGGGGATTTTATATCTCTACTCAGATCATTTACAGCGTCCATGGAGCTGGCTTGAGTGTGTGGCCTGGTTTCCCTGTTTACAAGTTCGATGAGGGTTTCAGGCAGAGGGTATCATTTCTGGGTCCCAGGTGTCTGACAGGCATGTGAAAGCATTCATCCTTGGATTGTGCTAAATTCAAGGCTGGGCCCCTAAATAACCATTGTTTCTACTTGTTGAAAATTGATAAAATAATTGATAGCAAGATTGATAAAATAATTGATAATTATAAAAGTTATTCAGCTGAATATAAGAAATTGCCAATATTCAACCATTTTTTGCTTATCAGTGTAGCAATTTCTTACGGTTTGATCTAACACTGCAAAATGGTTTCAGACACCAATGAAGAGATATTGAAAGGTTTTCATTTTGTGTTTTCACTATATTCCACACCTCCTAACTTATTTTCCTGTACACTGTTTCCTGCTAAGACTACACACACACACGCTCGCACTCACAATATGACTTATTCTTTCTTTTCTGGGACCTTAGAGAAGTAAGAAAACCAGAAGACAAGGAGATAACAGGTTTATAGGCATGAAAGGCAGTTCTACTCACAATACTCTTGTCCTTTGTTCAGGGACATCCGTCTCTCTCATCTCCCTCCCCCAGTTCTGCCTGAAATCATATAATTTAGCTTGAAAGCAATGAAGGCTTGAGGGTAGGCAGCTTGTGTATGGAACAAGCTCCAACGCTGAGTCACAAGCTCTGGATTCTGCATGTGGTTTGATTCCTTCCTGATATGTGATCTTGGATGAGTTACCTAAGTACAGTGTATTTCAGTTTTCTCATCTGTAACATAGGGACAATCATATCTACTCATTAAAGTTGAAGGGTCGCAAGTAAGATAATGTTTGTAATGTACCCCAAACTGGGAGCCAAACTCATGTAAGACCAATAAGATTATATTTCCAGTCCCCTGGAGCTTCCAGCCTCCATGCCTCGCTGTCTACCACACATGGCTCAGAAACCAAAGAGCCGCTTGAAGTGACATGTGGCCAGGGACACTGGATGTCTCAGTGGGAACCAGGCAGCCGGGTGAGTCATGGCTAGCAGGGTCTCTGTTGCTTTGGAAGAGATAACTGGCAGCTGGGGAGGCTCAGAAGTGGCTTTGTGGCGTCAATGACATTTGGGCTAGTCCCTAAGGATGGTTAGGATTTAGACACGCCCTCTAGGCCGGCGGGGTCTCATTAAACCCTCTGCAATGATGGAAATGTGCTCTAAATTGTGCTGTCTGAGATGGTAGCTCCTGAGCACTTGGAGTGTGACTGGTGAGATTGAGGAGAGAATTTTAAATTTAACTTTAATGAATGTTAAGTAGGCACATGTGGCCAGTGGCTACAGTACTGGACAGCTCAGGACTAGGCAGAGGAAACAGCAAAAGTGTGAGAAGCAGAAAATGATGGGAGCGGGCATGGGGTGCAGCCCACATTTGAGCACAGCTGAAGCCCTGGGTGTGAGAAGGACACTAGCAGGACTAGCCAGAGAGGGATGCACAGCAAACCAATGGTCAGGGAAAAGTTTCAGTGCTCTTTGCTGAGCCGTGGAAGCTGGTGAGGGTTGGTGAGACAAGGAATGACATCCTGTTCCTCAGTTCAGGGCAATGAATAGAGCAGGAGTTGAGGGGGTGTATCTCTCTGACTGGACCAGATAGAAGATGGAAATGGGAGCAATTTGGGAGTGTTACTGCCAAAACTCAGGGGAAGCCCTTACTGAGTGCCGGGTACTTACTTACTGAGTGTAAACAACTCAGCCTGGACTATCTCGTGTTCCTCTGAGGCAGGTGCTATCAAGAGAGGTCCATCTTCCAGACAAAGAAGTGAGGTTTATCATTGGCTAAGTTAAAGTCCTAAAGTAAGTATAGAAAGAAAAATTTTAACTCAGGTCTGTTGGATTCCAAAGACCACAAAAGAAAGTATTTAACTCCACTACCTCTGGGTCTTCCCTGGTGGCGTCGCGGTAAAGACTATGCCTGCCAATAGAGGAGACGCAGGAGATGCCAGTGCAATCCTGGGTCAGGAAGATCCCCTGGAAGAGGAAATGGCAACCCACTCCAGTATTCTTGCCTGGAGAATCCTCCCATGGACAGAGCAGAGCCTGGTGGGTTACGATCCATGAGGTCGCAAAGAATCAGACATGACTGAGGACGTACCACCTCTGCTTTAGATCTCTCTTGGGAAAACCGAATCATGAGAGGTGACATAAAGCCAACCCTAAAGGTGAGGACCTGACATTAAATGAACTGGGTGTGGCTTTTCTCAAGACAGGAGAGAGGAAACTCTTCTTTCCACATGTATTTCTAAATGGGACTCCCTGTTTTGCTGCCAAGTCTGACACCTCTCATCTTCCTACTGCCTTGGTGAAAGCCTAAATTAGGCCATTACTGAGCCCATTAGCTTGCCTATTTGTGGGCCAGAAGAGTTATTATCTGTATTTGGGGAGCTCTCCAAGAGTAGAGACATTTCTTTCCTGAGATCTCTTCAATTTGCAGACAATTATCTGATGGCTTTGAAAATTTCTTTTATGGTCTTCTCTTAAGAGGCAGTTCAGTGTGGTGTTACAAACACCCATTTGAGAACCAGGCTGCCTGGGTCTGAACGCTGGTTTACAGCCCGACTTGGAGTGTGTTTCAGACACCGACTAGTTTTAAGGACTCAGTGAGGAAAGGTACTTAACAGGCTGTGCAAAGCATTGCCTATATGTGTTTTACAAGCATTATTATTTGCAAGACCTGGGCAGAGATGGGACAGGAGTGGCCAGGAAGAGGAAGAACCAAGTCTCAAAAGGCCATTGGAAAACATTTAGGTGTGAATCAAAAGGAATTGGTCAGAGAGCTAGGTCCTGAAAGGCCAGTTTTCTGAGTTTAAGTTCAGACTCCCCCGTAAAAGAGAAAGCTTACAAATGTAAACGCATGCAGAGAAGTTAGGCAGGAAGGGAAAAGGAAACTCTGGCAGGTACTGGGAAGAGCAGTTTCTACATGCGTGGGAGCAAACTCCTTGTCCTTTCGAACAGATGACGGGGGCTTAGCCTCAGTCAGGGTCGCGGCGGCCACCTTAAATGCCGCATCCAGGGTTGCGCTCGCCGGTAGCCTCAGTGCTGCCACCTACAGGGCCTGCGAGGCAGGGCGCGCAGCCCTGAAGGCTCCTCGGCGGCAGGAGCGGGTTGTGCCCTGGAAGGGTAACCTCCGCATTAGCCTTCATTAGCTCCTCTCTCCTACAGGTTTTAAATGATTTTAGCCCTAGACATAAAAATTCTAGGAGATATTTCTAAATATTATTTCCCCAAGGAGGGGGGGATTTAAAAGATAAAATCAGAGAGAGCTTCCCACATGGAAATGTAGAAATGTCGCTTTGATGTAGCACCACATGCCAGGCACTGGTGAGTGGCTTGGCACGTGAAATTGCACTTGATCCAAACAAAAGATGGCATCACTAGTATTATGCCACTTTCGAGGCAAGTTAAGGAATCCCATACGAAACTGATTATGACCCATGCCACTCCCATTCCAAAGTCCATATGTGTTATAACACACTAGCTGACAAATTACTTTTGCATCTTTCCCAAGTATAAAAGCGCACACAACTGAGTTGAACAAACAGGATCAACAGTCACAAAAGTTTCTGTTTGCACATGGCAAATCGTGCTTACCTTGAGATTTGAAAATCAGAACTCTTCAAATGAAGATGCTAGAGCAGAAATTCTCACCTAAGTGAGTAAGGACTTTATCACCACAACCTAAATCTTTGTCCATTTGTAAATTATGTCTATTTATTCAAGCCAACCTGAATGAATTTATAATGTGGACCAAACTACAAAACAAAGTGTCCTGCCTTGTTTTACCAACTCAAATTCTTTATTAATGAACCAACATTTGAGCACATTTACGCTCTGTGTACACTACCAAAGTCATGTTTAAATTGACCATCCAGTGGTACTACAGGGCTTCTCAAACTTTATTGTACATGCCAGTCCCCTGGGGACCTTGTTGAAATGCAGATTCTGACTCAGTGAACCTGGTATGAGGGTCTCAGGTTGTGCATCTCTAACAAGCTCCTAAGTGATGTGGAGGCTGCTGGTCCAGCAAGCACACTTTGAGTTTCAAAGGAATTTGAAGATCTTAAAGTTCTTTTGAATCATCAAAATATTGGGTTGGCCAGCAAGCTTTTTGAGCAACCAAACGAAATTTTACTTATTTGCACATTGCTTATATTTTATTGTTTCCTAGTGCTTTGAGAATCAGTAAACTATGTTTCATCTAAAATGCTTTATCAAAAATAAAATAAAATACTTTCTCAACTAGAACAATGAACTTACCAGAATATTCTATTCTTTTACCCAGGCTGGATTATAAGGTATTTATCTTTAGAAACTCTATGACTTAAAGAGATTTCATCTTCAACCAAAGAGAAATTTAAGCACCATAGGAATTATTTTCCAAACTCTAAGGGGGAGTAATGATAATACTAACATAAGAAAAAAACTTGTTAAAATTAAGCTTTCCACTTACTTAGATTTTTCAATCTGACTCTTTTGCCATCTAGGGAATTGACTGTATGGATGTATAGAGCAGTGAGTGGGCCCAGAGACCCACTGAAAAACCAAGGAGCACCTCCTCCTGTCTCTCAGGTCTGGAGGTGCATTTATGCTTATTATGCTTATCAGAGTTTCCAGATGTTGAAGGGCAAAAAGTAACAGACTCACATGTGATACAGAGTAAACACCTTTGATAATGCTCAAAGGACAAGCTATTTATAGCAGTAAAGAATAAACTGACCCATAAATAGAGTGTCATTTACTTCTTTGTTTTGTCTAGGGTGCATTGAACAGCATCTGTTAGTATTGCAATAGATAATGTCCAGCAATCATTTCCATCATACACCTCACTGGGGATGAGAAATGCAATGAAATGAGATCTTCTGTTTGAAATTGATTTTTTTCCCCAACATCAATTAAAATATGCAAGAAAGGTGTTGAGTTCTCCCCCCCATGCCTTCCTATTTACACAAATAAAATATGTATATACTTTGATAGTTAAATGTAAATGATTGCCTTATATGCCTGAGAGAATAGAATGTCTCATATTAGAATAGTAGAAATTATGGCAACTTGAATAAGAAGAAAATGAAAGAAAATATGGAAACTTTGATGGGAACAAAGTATGCACATTGGAATTTGTCAAAAATGTGCATTTACTGACTTGTAGGCCTTAAAATTGATTGCTAGGTTAACATAGCAAAGACTGACATGGCATTGTGAAGATAAGGGTGGGCTCCAGGGTACGGAGACAGGCTGTAGCTGTCTACTTCCCGTGAACTCAGGGCTTCAGCAAAGCTAGTATTTCTTTCCTCCTTTGCAGTTCCCACTCTAATGCCCCAAATTTTCTTTTAGTTTTAGTTCTTTAGGTTGAGACATTGCTTATAGCAGATGCTGTATTACCTAGGTATTGGTGTATTAGCTATTTACTCTAATTATTGCCAATAATAGCTATGGTGGCCAGCTTCTGTTCAGGGCAACCGTGTTGCAGGCTTCGGGCGGAGAGGAAAAGGTAGTGTTCCTGCAACTTAAGTTTGAAAAATCAGGAGAAGAGCTGAGGTCATTTTTTTCAACCCTGGACCAAAAAAGTGTGGTCAGAGAGATAGAGATTACAATTGGCCCAGTGTTGACCACATGATCTTCCTGTTTGCTGGAAGTATGTGTGTTTGTGGGCGGGTGGGATTCGGGGGTGGGGACCATTATTTTAAAGTTTAGTTAAACCATATATATTTTGAGGAATATTTCCCAAAGAAGGTACTGGCTTTTCCAGAAAAAATTCACATCCATCACAACTTTGGACAAGTTACTTTATTTGAACTTCAGATGAAGAGTTCGTGTGTTTGTTTGAGAGAGTAGAATTGGGTATTTTCTGACAGCCTTTCCATATCTAAAATCTCTAGTTTTCAGTTACCTTTCTATGTAGCACTTTACGAAATGATTTCATATCCAACCCTGATAAGCAGGCAGAGGTGACGCTATTTCACCCTCTTATTAGATGGGGGAAACCAAGCCTCACAAAGTTAATTAATTGGCCTCAATGATTAGAATGTCGAGTGGCAGAACTAGGACTACATATTAAATGATTGGATTAGTTTCAAAGAATTCCCTTTGAATGCTACCCACATTAGTGAAATTAGCTTTGTTCATTCTGTAATGACCAATAACTAATCTCATTGGTAGCAAACTACTATAAATTAAGCTAGAGTTGATGGGAAAGTTTTGATGAGTTAAATCTTGGGCACTTGAATTTTTAATTTTGCTGCCTTCTGGGAGACACTGAGGTTGTTCATTAATATGATTACTATCTTTCTGATGGGAGGTACTAGAAACTACGGCTTAGGGAAAGAAAAGCCAATGAAAAGAATTCAAGTTGAAAGAAACTGCATATAGGAAGAGATCCAGGGAAAGCCTGGAGGGAACTGATTATTATCTTCCAGTTCACAGACAGTTGATATTATGCGTGAAGCTGATAGCAGTCAAATAAGTCACTATTGTTTGTTTTAAGATTTCCCTAAATAAATATTTACACCACATAATCAATGAAGTTTAGAAAGTCAATGGAATGTGCTTTATTTCTAACAAGCCTTAAATTAATTGTATATCTCCTGCATCTACAAAACTTTATTAAGATCACTCTCAGAACTAGCTTAGAGCTCCTAACGGCTGGCTTTCTTTTTGAGCAAGTATTTCAGACTGATGTATAAAAATTTTAAGACTGAAATGGAAAATAATCTTTGATTAAAAATGTATAAAATTATGCTTCACAAGCCTTAATGCACATACCTTTGGTCTGCCAATTAATAAATTTATCCTCCAGGAAATGAAAATGAATAGTAAAAGTGTGTTCACTGAAGCATCTCTTAGAGTAGTAAAATCAGGGAACAATTTAGGTGAGAGACTGTTGAAGAAAATTGTGACACTTTCATAAAATAGAATATTATATAATCATTTAAAATGATGCTGCCAAAGAATAATTAGAGACAAAAATATTCACAACAACATAACCCACAGAAGCATAATTTCCAGAGTCAGATAACCTGGATCTTGATTCTAGCTCTACCAACCCCCTGTTGTGTGACCTTGAACAATTTACTTAATCTTTTGTACTTAATTTTATTCAGATATGAAATGAGGCTAATAAAGACAGCCCTGGGCTCAAAAACTTGTTGGGTGAAATGAATGAGGTAATCTATGTAAAATGCTTAGTGCAGAGCCAGGCACTGTAATCAGGTTATCAAAGCATAACTTTTTCTTTCTTTGCTAATCGGTATTTCCTACTTTGGGGGCCAAAGTTATGTTAATTTGGTAATGATGAAGAAAATAGAAAAGTTATTGTTTTTAATCATTAAAAATTATATTAATATACATATAAAATTTACCATCTTGATCATCTTTAAGGATACAGTTCATTAGTATTAAGTACATTCACATTGTTGTGCAACCTATCTCCAAAATTCTCTTCATCTTGCAAAACTAAATCTCTATACCATTAAACAATAACTCTCTATTCCCCCCATCCCCCAGCCCCCTGACAACTGCCACTCTTTCTGTCTTTATAAATTTTACTACTCTAGGTACCTCATATAAAGTAAAACTGTATGGTATCTGTCTTTTCGAAACTGACTTATTTCACTTAGCATAATGATCTCAAGATTTATCTGTGTTGTAGCCTGTGTCAGCATTTCCTTCCTTTCTAGGTGTAAGTAATATTCCATTGTATGTAACACCACATTTTGCTTATCCATGTATCTATTAATGAACAATCGAGGTGCTTCTGCCTTTTGGCTAGTATGACTAATACAGCTATGAACATGAGTGTACAAATATTTAAAGATTGCTTTTTCAAAGAAAAAATAGTATAAGTTTCCCCAAATTTCCTAAAACTGATAAGGCAAGTGTAAACAGGGACTACACAGGTGATTGAAATCCTAAATTTACTCATTTTTCTGAGGTTTCCTTCTAGGTCTTTTCCTGGAATAATGTGGTTGCTGGCACTCCAGTGGCATTATTTCTGTTTCTATTCCAGCCATCAGAAAGGAGAAAGGGAAGAAGGAGGTATACATCCCTACTTTAAAGATATTTTCCATTTCTACTCCTTTGCCTGCAAGTTAGTTATGGGATCACTCCTATCTCAGAGAAGCTGGGAAAAATGGTGTTTATTGCTGATAAGCCATACTACACAAATTAGGGGCTCAATACTGAGACAGAATGGGAGACATTGGGGGACAGCCAGGATTCTCTACACATGTTAACTAGCATCTTGGGATATACATCCTTAGGTAGGTAATGTTGAACAGTTTCTCTCTGAGTCTGTAAATAATCTTGAATAATAATTCAGAGATAGTGGTGAGTTTCATGGCTTTATTGATACCTACTTCAAACGAGATCCATTTAAAGTCTTGTAGAGATCTGGTAAAACTTAGAGCAATAGGCTTAAGGCATTAGCTTAATATTCTGGTGCCTTGGGCTTGTGTGAGTTTCCTTCAACTATCCCCTACTTCAGATAGACCTATAAGGCTACAGCTTTAGTGCCAATGAAGATGGTGATGAGGCTAATTTGATTTGGGGAGTTACTTCCCAGATGAAACGTAGAGATGATAATTTGTTCTCAAGGATCATTCTCTATTAATGAGCAAACATTTGGGCCTACCTAGTGGGGTGAAATTGGTATCTGATTTTCATAGCTTCCAATATAAAAATAACTTATTTATTAAGTAATTTAGATGTTGATGAAAATTAAAAAGCATCTTTGAAAAATCATTGCTTTTGTTTTAATTGTAGAACTGGAGAATTTATGACACTCCAATGTGGCTGTTTTGGCTCATGGGTATTTAAACGAGCAAGTACTATGTGAAACAGGCAAAACTCACCCCATCACTCGTGATGTACCATCATCCTTGAGGCAGGAATTGGAGTGAGATCAAAGGTGGGTGAGGGTCAGGGAAGTGAAGGGGATTTATTATAATATTAAATCAGAATGAAAAAAAAAAAACCAACAAACCAGATTTTGTTATTCCAATGCAACTGTGTCTAAAAAGGTCTGGTCCCACCATCTTTATTAAAATGCCCTGCTTTGAAAATGAATAAACTCTTCAGTGAGCACAGTCTTATGAAAAGAGCCTTGAGGTTACAAACAAAAGAGAAAATGATTGCATGTGTGTGTGTGTGTGTGTGTGTTTGTTGATCAGTTGTGTCCAACTCTTTACAACCTCATGAACTATACTTCCTGCCAAGCTCCTCTGTCCATGGGATTCTCCAGCTAAGAATACTGGAGTGGATAGCCATTCCCTTCTTCCTGACCTAGGGATCGAACCCACATCTCCTGCATTGCAGGCCAGTTCTTTCCTGTCTGAGTCACCAAGGAAAAAAGTAGAAAAAATGATTAGCGAGGAAAAGATCAGGTTAGTGATTTAATTCAATTTTAATAAAAATCATTTAAATAAAATAGGCCAGTATCACTAGAATGATGCTTTTGTCATTGTCTCCACTTCCCTCACCTCCACAAAAAAGTAACTTCAGAGCCTCTGACTTTTTGGAATGACATTATTTACACCTATCTGGCAGAATCTAGAGGACTTCTCATCAGGGTCGATGGTACCCTGTCCTGTCTGAAGGACCAGAAACTGAGCAAACCAGCAGCAAAGCCCAGAAGACAGCGCGAGTCTTTAACATTTTAGTCCAGTGACCTAAGAATAAAATCATCTTTCAACAAGTGAGTGAAGCTGTGGTCTGTTTTACTTGGTCTTCCAACTTGTATCAGTGGTAGCAGTTCAGTTCAATAAACATATGAGTACCAACTGTGCCAACTCTATAACTTAATTTGTATCACATCTAATCCAGTGGTCCTTTCCTATATTCTCATGACTCAAGAAGGCAGAACACTTGTAATGGGAAGCATCATGATCAGGAAGCCAGAGGAACTCTGTTTAAATGGGCTATGCCATTAACTAGCTGTGTGACCTAGGGCAAGCCATTTCCCTCTTAGTCTTCAGAATTCTCATTCTCAAAGGGAAAGGGTAGGAAGTTGGTTAATATGATCTCTAAGATATCTAGTGCTTTAAAAAAAAAATGTCAAAAGCATCATTTCTACTTCATTCCAAGAAGAATCATACAGCCATTGATATTAAGAAACTGATTCATGATGCAGTACTTATTCCATCACCCAAACACTTTCCAACAGATGGAGGTGGAAATGGTGCTCTCTAGTATGAGATTAATAATGAATACATGTGCAGATTGGTGAATACATCTGCAGAAATACTTCGCATTCTAAAGAAATGTAGTCTGATTGTTTCTAAGAGGTAGGCACTTACTCCATGGTAAACATCCTGTTGCTCATCTCAGATGGATCCAAGTGCTGCTCATACACCTCATGATCAAGCCTTCCCAGAGCTCTGCTCAGCTGACAGAGCCAATTATATGACTGTTCCCCATTCTCTTTATGAATCTCCTGTCTCCCTGTTGTTACTCTGCAGCTCCTGGATGGTCCTTCCATCTACTGAAGCTTCTGCTTTTCAAATCTCAGCTCCTGTGCCACCTCCTCCATGAAGTTAAGTCTCTTCTTTCTTTAAACTTTCATGCCCTGGTAATTGTAAATAGTGCTGCAATGAACATTGGGGTACATGTGTCTTTTTGAATTATGGTTTTCTCAGGGTATTTGCCCCGTAGTGTGATTGCCAGGTCATATGGTAGTTTTGTTCCTAGGCTTTTAAGGGATCTCTGTACTGTTCTTAAGTGGCTGTATCAATTTACATTCCCATAACAGTGCAAGAGGGTTCCCTTTTCTCCACATCCTCTCCAGCATTTACTGTTGGTAGATTTTTTGATGATGGCCATTCTGACTGGTGTGAGGTGATACCTCATTGCAATTTTGATTTACACTTCTCTAATAATGAGGGACATTGAGCATCTTTTCATGCATTTATTGGTCATCTGTATATCTTCTTTGGAAAAACGTCTGTTTAGGTCTTCTGCCTTCTTTCTGATTGGATTGTTTGTTTTCCTAAGATTCAGCTGCATGAGCTGTTTGTATATTTTGGAGATTAAGCCTTTGTCAGTTGCTTCGTTTGCAATAATTTTCTCCCATTACTGCATTCATTTATAAACATGCTTTATCTCACCTCCTAGACTATAAGCTCCAAGGCAACATTATCCCTTATCCTCAAATCTAAAATGGCATGCCTGGTGCCTTTCATAGGACAAAACTTACACTGTTATGGAATACTTTCGGCCCTCCCTAGTGGTTAATATCACAATTCCTTTACTCTGCTGCTTTTGAAAGGCCTATTTATTTTTATTTTTAGGAAACTCGGTTGCTGTAATTTCTCTTGAAGTAACTTTGAATACACCGTTATTAACTGGTATATTTAGTTGGGTTTTTCAGTGCAGATTCAGCATCATAGTTTTACTGGGAGAAGAAGAGAATTTCTCCTACCACAGGCCTGGTTCCCTTTTGGTCTGATTAGGTTGTATCTTTTATTTTAAAGAAGACGAGATAGTGCTTTTTCTGGCTGATAGTGGAACAGGTCCTCATTACCCATAGGTAATGGATGATCTTTGGGATACATTACCTCTCTTACACTGAAAAATGTCATAAACAGAGCCGAAGACAGATTTGTTCTCCTTTTGATTTCAGTCAAGAACTTTTGGGGGTTTGGATGGTATCACCCTTAACATTATTGGCTTCCCAGGTGACCCAATGCTAAGGCAGAAGATGCAAGAGATGCCGATTCAATCCCTGGATCAGGAAGATCCCCTAGAAAAGGAAATGGCAACCCACTCCTGTGTTCTTGCCTGGAAAACCCCAGGGACAGAGGAGCCTGGTGGGATATAGTCCATGAGGTCAAAAAGAGTCGGACCCAACTGAGCACAAGGTGGGGGGCCCTTAACTTTAAACGTAAAGGCAGATTTATACACTTTTTCTTGCATACTTGCTTCTTTTTATTTTTTATTTTTTTGACCCCAGAATATCTCATGTTTGTGTAGACAGAGGCCAACTAGCAGCTGATAGACCATGAGTTGAAGGGATGGTGGCAGCAGCAGTGCAGGACTGATAAGCCCTTTGGGGAGAAGGATGCTCTTCCAGAAGTAGGGCCCACTTATCCAGAAGGCAGCAGAGGAAATCACTGGTGGCAGCTGATAAACAAACAGGAAGAAGGGACAGGTTTCGGTACATCTTTCCCATTGGTAAACTTGCAGGCAGATGAAAATGCTTTGCAGGTGGTTTTTGCATTTGAACCTATAGGGGAAGTTCCAGTATACCCCAAAGCACCTAGTTTGAGAAATGCCACAGATGCCATCATAAAGACTTTTGTTCTGCAAACCCTTGAGGATGTCAGGGAAGGCACTCTTCAAATGTTCTGCAATCCTCTAAGGTGAATTTATCCAGGTCTACTGCTGAAATCTAAGGCAATGAAAGGTCTCCCAGCCTTCCCATTATTCCATTTTCCTTCAGTAAGTTACGCTTAACAAGTTTATATAAAAGCCCCGTGCAAAAAGGATCTTTGCAGGGTAGAGTTTCAACTGACTATACTTATCTGGAGTCATAAAAGTTTTTATTTTATTTTTTGATTGGTCACTATAGATCAAAAAGTATATAGAGATCAAGTTAGTTTTAGAGATTTCTTTTTTCTTTTCTTCTTTTTGCATGTTCTCTTTATCGTTAGTAAATAGACTAAACGCTGATTTTCAAGGAGCTGCCTGGCCATGGTGGTTATTTTTGGGGAAAAAAGCAACCACACGTCATCTTTCTTCTCTTTTAATTTAAGTTTTACACTAAAAATCTGTTTTGAGAGGGAAATGGAGCGTGTTAAGCTAATGACAGCTTTACCCTCTCTTATTTTTTCCGTGTCAGAGCAACGCTCCTTATAGGCTCCCTGGCGTGCCTGGATGTGGGCACTGCAGCCTTAAGGGAAGGCTCCAACGACTCGAAAAAATAAAAACAAATAAATAGCCCCATTCCCCCCACTCCAAAGGGGGGAGGAAACTGTACAAAATGTGTCGGCAAACAGACGAATATATTTGTAAAGGTATAGTTTCTGTGACTACAGACAACCCCCACGTTGCCCAGAAACTGTTAGATGCGTCCTGCTGAGAAACGTGCTTGGCTAGTCCGTGATTGCCTTTCGGATCCGCCCAGGCCGACCCACCAGGAGGACCCGCGTGAGGGGCCCCCATTTCCATTCTTATAGGGAGAGGAAGCCGGGGACCCACGTGAGCTCGGAAAACAGCTGATCATCAGGTCCCAATACTTGCCAAGCGTCCCCTAATTCCCATTTGGTTACAAAAATTCTCTCCTCCATTGCATATCCTCCTTTGGGCAGAGTGGGCCACGGCTCGAGAGAGAGGCCGCGATCTGGCCCGGTCACCCCTGAGCGGTAGGTAGGGTCGGGCTCTTGTGACACCCAGGGCTGCTGAAGCGACAACTCCAAGCTCCCGAGAACGCCGCGGCGGTCCCTGCCAGAGGTTAGCTGCCGCGCGGGCCCCTCCCTCTTTCTCGGGTGAATGAATGATTAGTCAAACAGCACCTCCCAGCCCCGGTTCGCCCGAGGTTGGGTGGGAGGAGTCATGGAACCACTGTTCCTCTTTTTTAAGGGCTAAAAGAGTTCGCCTCTGTGCGTGTATTAATCGACCTTGCGTGTCGTTTCAAATTCTGTCTTCCCTAGCCGCACGACGCACAGACACAGACGCACTGGGCGGTGATCTCGCCCCGCTGTGCGCTCAGGGCCTGTCGGCCGTCGTGCCCCAGCCAGAGGAAGGCAAAGCAGAGTGAAAAGTTGCCCGCACCCCAACCCCGCCCCAGACGCTGGGTTTATCACTCCTTCCCAAAGCTGGGGCATCAGGGAACGAGCCGCGGTGGTGGGGCGCCCTGCGTCCCATATTCTCCTCCCTCCTAGGGTCGGAGCACCGGAGAAGGAGCAGGGTTGGCGCTGCATCCCCCGTAAGGGGAGGGATCCCTCCCCACCCGCCCCCCGGGAAAGGGAGGAGGCGCTGCGCGCTCCGGGTGGTGGAGACACGCCTGCCCCGCTCCGATCCGTGCCCCGGGGCAAGCGGCCTCCCTCGAGGGTCTGGGGGAGCTGGCTGGACCCCCGGCGGAGACAAGCGCCCAGCGCGAGGCTTCTACTATCCCTCTTGCGTCCGGGCGCCCCCAGCGGGTTCCCCCAGGCGCTTGGTGCGCCCGGGTCTCCGGCGCCGGAGCGAGCGTGCGAGCGGACCGAGTGGAGAG
Source organism: Cervus canadensis (assembly GCF_019320065.1). NCBI lineage: Eukaryota > Metazoa > Chordata > Mammalia > Artiodactyla > Cervidae > Cervus > Cervus canadensis. The sequence continues at coordinate 59,392,879 of NC_057388.1, read as the reverse complement.
CCGGCGGGGCGGGTAGGAGGTGGGAGTGCAGAAGTGGAGGACGCGGCAGCTGCAGCAGCGGCGCGCCCCGGGGCAGTCGCTGCAGCCCCGGGGGCGGCGGCGGCGGAGCAGCGGTGCGCAGCGGGCAGCGCAGCCACGCCTCTCTGCCTATCTCCCGCAGTTCCGATACCCCCTCCTCCTGGCCCCCTCTCTGGCGTGGAGGAGCCGACGACTAAACCGCTGCGAGCAACTCCTTAAAAAAAAAAAAAAAAGCTGCATTGGAGGAGCCTGGCCGCAGGACCCCTCCTCCCTGGGCGCCCCCCACCCCTCGCCTCGCTCTCCCGCCTCTCCCCCCGTCAACCTCCCCCCCCCCCACCTTTCCCCCGCCCCAGGCTCCCGGGCGCCCGCCTCCCTCCTTCGCGGACTGTCTCCCGACTCGCCGGCTGAGAGCCCTTTTGGACTGCGAGCGGCGGTAGCGGAGCACAGGCGGCGGCGCGGGACCTGCAGTCGCCCGGGATTCCCTCCAGGTGACGATGCTCTGGTTCTCCGGCGTCAGGGCTCTGGCTGAGCGTCCCTGCCGGCGCTCGCCCGGGATTACCTGCTGCGTCTTGCTGCTGCTCAATTGCTCGGGGGTCCCCATGTCTCTGGCTTCCTCCTTCTTGACAGGTAGGGGAGGGGTCGGGAGGGACCGACCCTCCCAGACCCTGGCTTGGTACCTGGGAGAGAAGGCGCTGACCGGCCCCGGGGAGGGTGGGGAACGAGCACCTTGGAGCCTGCTCCTCGCTAGCGCGTGGGGATGAAGGAAGCCCTTCGGGGTTAAGGGGTGGGAAAGCAGCGAGTGGAGAGCGGGCAGGCTGTTGACATTAATACTGTAGTGATAACGGAAATTCTTCTATTTGAATTTGAAAAGTTCCTTTATTATCTTTAGTTTTCTTCGACCTTTAGTTTGATCTCTTCTCCCGTATGCAATTAAAGAAAAAAGAAAAAAAGAAACTGCATCGTTTTCCACCCATAGGCCTGTCTCTCTCTATAGGGTTCCAATATAGCTTCTTTACTGGTAGTGATCTTTAAGGCACTCACCCTCCAGATCTTGAATTTAAAGAAGCTATCATATTTTAAAAGGGTAATAATAGCAGGATATAATAATTATATGCTTTGAGGCAGGTGAAGACCTCAGCTGCTATTCTGAAGGACATACTTTACTGACACCTGGTGCAGAAAAGAAAATATTGAGTCTATTTCTAAGAAAAGAGTAAAGAAGATTGTATTTCGAAAAGTAATTTCAATTCAACACAATATGAGGCAGATTCATATAAAGGCCTGTTCATTGACACAGTCCTGAATTCTGTTCAAATTTAAAATCTGCCTTAAAGGCCAGTTTGAATTTTTTGCTTATGGGAGTGTTTGTTTAGTTGAAATGGTTTTATAAAGGAGAGGTATTATTAAAGATCCAATGAAATACTTGGAATTGTGCTTAAACCAACCATCCGAGAGCAGAAAATACATCTATATAGCACAGGCTTTAAAAAAAAATCTGTTCTAATAAAATTATTTAAAGTCGGTTTTTTTCAGGAGGACTTTTTTGGGTGAATTTGATTATTTAAAACTCATTAGGGATTTTTGAAATTTGGATATAGTTTTTTCAAAAAGTATTAGTATAAAAATTCTATTTTTGTAACAAGGCCATGCAGCTAAATTTAAATAACTTTTTTTCCCTTCAGGTTCTGTTGCAAAATGTGAAAATGAAGGTGAAGTACTCCAGATTCCATTTATCACGGATAACCCTTGTATAATGTGTGTCTGCATGGTGAGTATGGAGATCAGGTAATGGGAAATCAATTGCTCCCTCTGACAAGGTGAATCCTTTAGCTGTAATTTTATGACCAGATCTTAAAAATTGCTTTTGGTCATTACAAAACTGCAGATGGCTGATGAATTGAATTCCGTTGAATTTCCAAGTTTTATGAACTTTGGCAGTTTCTATTTCATCAGACTGGAGATGTTTATCTTTGACATCAGGTTGCAGAAGTAAACTTAAGATGGACTTGGTATAGCATCACCTCAGTGGTAATTACCACTTGTACTTCTGCTCCTGGGAATGGCTATTGCCACTAAATCATAGGTGCCACCAAACTTTCTGCTCTGATTCTATTGTCTGAACTCAGTGTGAAAATGATAACATTTAGGTATAAAGGTCTGGGATAAGGTATATGACAAGGGGAAAGAGAGGTTAGAGTCACAAAGCACAAACATGGGGACAAGATGTAATCTTGAGTTTCTTTGCCCCTTATATCCTAAGCTCTCAAAAACAATCTTTATATATCTGATTTGGAAGCCACAAGTCAGAAAGGACATTTTGTCCTTAGTAGAGGATGACACTTGGCTGTCAGCTGCTTAGTTAACACTAGCACTGGCTGGTGGACTAAAAAAATGATTTGTTTCAGCTTATTTTAGCTTTATAGTTAATGATAAGATCTAATAAATAAACACATGGGGGAGATTAAATTATATGAATAAGAATTTCTGAGCTGAAATAGCAACTCACAAAGAACAGTTTTGTTTAAAAGTGTTTTACATGCCAATCACTTTTGGCAAACCTTGATTAAAAACTACATATCACAAAACCCTGTTGGAAATACATTAAGGCAGTCAAAGTCAAATGCAAAGCCCCCAAATGATAGATGACTGCTTGTTATCAGATCAACATGCTGTATGCAACCAGAGAAGGGAATTTTCTCTGTTTAGGGGAAAGCCAAGCCATCTGGGTTTAAACTACCCGAAGTTTTTCATGACAAGAGATGAGGTCAATGTTGTGAAATGATAAATGGGTGAAGGTGAATGTCTGTATCAAATGATTATCAGGTTCTGAAGACTAAGGAAATCAGCAGAAATAGAGGTAAAAATGCATTCCATTTCCAGAGATGATAAGTGTTGCTGCTTTAACAAAAGAGAGCTGAGAGAGGGACAATTAGGTTTGTGTTTATGAGCTGCCTTGTTAATGAATGATTTTTCACCAAAGGACCTGTTGAAAAGGAGTTTGCATTAAATTTTGGTTCAGTTGTATATTTACAAATGTAGTGTGTCTGCCTCTGTGTGTGTGTGTGTGTGTGTGTGTGTGTGTGGTGCGGGTGGAAAGGAGACGATTTCTTTATTTCTCCTATCTGCATAGTGTTAGTGAATTATTTTATCTTAATCTCCTAAGATCTCAGAAAATGGGGTAATATTTAAATGAATTTGGAATTCCACGTGCGAAAATATTGTTTTTCTCCTCAGCAATAACGTTTATAATGTTTAAACACAGATTTTGGGTTTTGCAAACTTTTCCCAAATAGTATGAAAATTCTCCATATAGGATTTCCCTTTTTTGGTATTCTTGCCCTGGTGGAAATAGTGCCTTTCCCCAAAAGTACAGCTTACTGCTAATAAGACCTTGCTGTTTTGAAGGCAGAGTGAATCTGAAGAAAAAAGATGCGTCGGTTGGAATTCTGGAGTGATACTTATATTGATTACGTTCAGAAGGGTGGTAGGTTCATTTATGTCTTTGAGTAACATTCGGAGGTATCTGCCTTCATGAGAGCAATCAGAAATCCTTTCCAAACACAGAAAGTCGAGACTCGCATTCTGACTCGCTTGCTTTTCAGAGGATGCCTCAAAGTTCCCCTTAGCTGAAAGGTTCAGAGATATGTTGCCATGACTTTTGCAGAGATTTAGGATTATGGGGCCCAAGTTGTCATAGTTATTATTGTTTCCCAAGCATTTGTAGTACTTGATAAAGTTGAGTAAGGCTAGATGGACAACTGTTTCTTTATTTGTAAGTTTCCAAGGGACCCACTGCAGTATATGAATTTCGAAGCACCTAGCCTACCATGAGGCTAGGTGACAATTTTATATTTAGGCTGGAAGGTAGACTTATTTAGCAAACAGGTAGTGTCAGAAATAACAACTAACACTTATGAAATACTTTATTTGCTGGCACTTATTGAAGACTGCATCATTTCATTTAATCTTCACAAAAATCTTTTGAAGATTTTTACCCCCTCCCCCCATTTTACAGATGAGGAAACTGAGGCTAGAGGATTTAGTAGCTTGTAAAGGTCATATTTTAGTAAATAGGGGAGCTGGAACTCACTCTCACCTGCCTCTGGAGCACATGCCTATAGTCAAGTGAAACAGGCTATTTTCTAAGTTAAAGATGTGAAAAAGCAAGGAAACAAATAGAAAGATTGTTGAGTTATTTGATTTTTTGGCATTGCTTGAGTTATTCTGCTTTTTTCTTTTGAGTCTTTTAGGAGTTCGGTTAGCTAACATTTGTTAATCACATTATATGAAAGGAAAATCTCATTATGATTTCAGTTGACCTGCAGGGAGCTTTCGTTGTGAGTTAGTTTTATGTATGTATGTTAAGAGGGTATGTAATAGTCAAAACTGTACTTTGGATAAAGAAAATAGTCATATTTAGTTTGTGTTGGTCCAGCCTTTTGGCAGAAAGCTACCTAAAGCTGAGTATAAGCTCATATCTTATTTCATAACACGTACTAAAAAAAAACTAACCTCAACGTACGCTTAAAAAAGATGTAAAATGTTACAGTTGAGAGGAAATAGGTGGCACAAAATCCTGCATATAATTACAGTGTAAAAGCTAGAAAAATCCCACAGAATCAACTTGGCCTGATTTAAACTTTTAAGCTCCGAAATGTTTCAAAGGTGGAATGAACTCATTTCTGTGGGAATTTTGAGGATGACAGCTGATGCAGTGGCCACGGCGAGCAGAACTGAATAATTTTATTCTCATTTATCCTTGTCTGCCTGGACCTCCTCTTGCCAGCATCAGTTGTGGTCCAAGAATAACCAGTTTGTCAGCTGCTGATGGATATTATTTTAAAGTGTGTGGGTTCAACTGTTCAAGGCGGAAGGTGAGAAGTTGGACTATTGTCCCGAAATCTAGGGAAGCGGGTAGACAGTTTGGATTAAAGATGCAAGCGCTTCATTGTTCAGTTAGAAAGTGAAGCACAGCTTTTCCTCATCTTACAAAACGGTCTTTTGTGGGTCTAGGGAAGGAAGGCCAGACTTATTGCTGTTTTGTGTGGTGTTTTCCTCTTTCTTGTTAGAATTTTTTTCCTGTAATGCCTAGAAAAACATATTGGTGCCTTACGTGAAGTACAGCTGATAGGAGCCAGCCCATCTCAACTAATGAATCGAAAGTGGCCCTCTGGATCTTTTGGGCATCCCCAAACCCATCCAGTGAACCTGAGGATGTGGTACCCCTGCTTCTCACCCCCTTTCCACCTAACCATAACATAGAAGGAAATGGCAAAAGCCAGTGAGTTCGGCCCAGTACTGGAAACCCGAGAAAACTTGGGAGGCTGGGACTCAGAAAACAGAAGTCAGTCCGAGCTTAGTTTGGCATATGTTTTGTTCAGCAAAAAACATTATTCTGAGGTTTAAATTTCCTCTTTTAAATCCAGAGGTGCAATTTAGAAATGGACCCTCTGCTCATAAAAAACAACGTGAAATTTGGTGTTACAAGAAGTGGGGCTCCACCTCGCTTGGAGCCAACAAGGGGTGCAAACAGAGGGGCCTTTGTCTGCTGTCTTCTGCTTTTAATCACAGAATCCTCTGTCACTAAACAAGCAGCTACCAGCATCTTTGATTCTCTTGGGTACTTTATCTCTATAAAAGCCTCATGTTTTTTATTGTTCAAATTAACTGGCTAGAGAATAGTTATCTATTAACTGAACAAGTGTAAGGCACGTGTTTGAGGATGAGGGAGACAGTGGTGCATCAGGATTCAATTCGTGTATATATGTGTGTGTGTGTGTGTGTGTGAGAGAGAGAGAGAGAGAGTGAAAGAGAAAGAGAGGTGGAGAGAGGGAGAATGAGGAGGGTGAAGGAAGGAGGGAGGCAGGGGAAATATAAAGTAGTCTTGATGTGTTCAGAAAGCTATGCTTCATACATGCACATATAAAGAGGTTGCTACAATTTTTTGAAAATTGTTTTGTATCATTTTTAAACTGGATATTAGATGCTCACTAAGGCAATGATCAGGGTTTATTTATGTGTTTATGTATTTATTTATTTTTATTTATACTCTGTTTAGAAGGTGGTGTGACCAATTGCCTTCCCATAGAATAAGGTATTCAATAGAGTTTTAGGAAAGGGTAACTAATTTAGTTAGAGAAGACTCTTGAGAGTCCCTTGGACTGCAAGGAGATCCAACGAGTCCATCCTAAAGGAAATCAGTCCTGAATATTCACTGGAAGGACTGATGCTGAAGCTGGAACTGCAATACTTTGGCCACCTGATGTGAAAAACTGACTCATCTGGAAAGACCCTGATGCTGGGAAAGATTGAAGACTGGAGGAGAAGGGGACAACAGAGGATGAGATGGTTGGATGGCATCACCAACTCAATGGACATGAGTTTGAGTAGGCACTGGGAGTTGGTGATGGACAGGGAAGCCTGGTGTGCTGCAGTCCATGGGGTCACAAAGAGTCTGACACGACTGAGCGACTGAACTGAACTCATTTACAACATCATACTGACAAATTCGCCAATACCAGCTTATAGACGATTATTATCATTAGCTCTTTCTTGGGGCTCATAGAAGTGGAGCAAATGCCCTGAAGTTATATAGTTACTAAGAAACAGACCTGTGATGTGAAAACAGTGTTTTCTCTGCTAAACCAACTTGCTTTTGCAGGTTGTTTACTATTTCCAAATGTCTACAGATCCCTCCAAGGGCTTCAGAGAGTTATCTCAACCTCTGCAAAGCTGACATAGGCTCACGCTAGGGAGTAGTTAGAGTGATTTTGTCTTATAACACAAACCAAGTCTGGACTTGGAGGGCCCTTCAGAGGAAGATGCAGTGCAGGCAGCCATTGGCTCGTATCATATCATTTTGGCAAAGTGCTTTAGCCCTGGCATCAGATAGGCCTGGGTTCCAATACTGGCTCTGTTGTTGTTTAATTGCTAAGTGATGTCCAGCTCTTTTGCGACCCCATGGACTGTATCCCATCAGGCTTTTCTGTCCATGGGATTTCCCAGACAAGAATACAGGAGATGGTTGCCGTTCCTTTCTCCTGGAGATCTTCCCAACCCAGGGATTGAACCCTTGTCTCCTGCATTGGCAGGTGAATTCTTTACCACTGAGACACCCGGGGAGCCTGACTCAGTCTCTTACTGCTGGTGAACTCAGGAAAGTTTTTTCACCTTTCTAAGCCTCCATTTCCTTATCTGTAGAGTGGAATGACTGTCATTAACAAGCTCATAGACTTGCTGTGAGAACTAAATGAGATAGAACATTTAAGACTTGGTCCAAAGCTTGGCATATAGTCAGAACAATTCATTATTGTTATTGTTGATGATGATGTTAATGTTTAAATTCTTATTTCCTCACATAGAATTAGAGGCATCAGAAAAGAGAGAAAAGGGGGGACTTCACTGGTGGTCCAATGACTAAGACTCTGTACTCCGAATGTAGGGAGCCCAGGTTCTATCCCTGGTCGGGGAATTAGATCCCCTATGCTGCAACTAAGAGTTCACGTGCTCCAAGGAAGATCGAAGATCTCACGTGCTGCAACTAAGACCCAGTGCAGCCAAATAAATAAATATTCTTTAAAAAAAAAAAAAGAAAAGAAACCCTATGGACTCATTAAAAAAGAAGGAAAGAAACGGGAGGGAAGGGAAGCTGATGGAGAAGAGACCTAGGGATAATGATGCCAAGCCCACTCATCGTTATAAATGGACAGGGCTAGGTCAGTAACATTTTGTGGGGTTTCCTGTCCCTCCAGACTTGGACTAGGTTGATCTGAGCTGCTTTCTTATTGGTCCAGTGGTCTGTGAGCCCTGCTGTAAGTTTTCCCCTTGCTCTCCATTAAACACTAAAAAAACTTTCCATGGAAGAGGGGCCTCGTTTTTCTGCAGAGTATTTACATCTCTATGCCTGTGGGGTCACCTTCACTTGTACTTTTATTGGCAGAGGGATAGGGTTGGGACTCAGGAGCGCTGTAATTCTGGAAAAACTGCCTAGTGGTCTGGCATCATGGTGATTTTCCTGGACCGCCTTGTGCAAGTCTCTCAACCCCGTTCCAGACCTGAGTAGGTTTTTGCTGCCTACTTACTTGTATGCTCCCCTGCCCCATTCTCATCTCATTTTAAACATGCTTTCTTTTCATATCAAGGTACCAGTCCTCATAATGTGCACCACCAGTAGACTGTGTTTTAAGTGTGGGAAAGCAGGCTGGGGAAAGAGAGCCCTTCCCCAGATGAGGATTCAGATATACTGAGGGCAGGAGAACAGGACATCATAGGAAAAGTCAGGCAACACAAAGTGATGGAAAATAAACCAATTAATACAAATTCACTGAATAAACAAAAGATATCAGTTTCTTGCACCCTCTTCTATGGCACTTGGGTCCAACTGATAGTCTGTTAAATCCTTTATGCTATAAAAGAATACTAGTAACATCACCTTTCATGGCACCAGGAGGTCAAGTGTGCTTGTTGAACTTAGTTAAGATCAGCAAAATGAGCTGGGTGTATATTTTAAGACCTCCTGATTCCCAGTTCTAGTTATATAAAACATCACTCAAAGCACTAGGGATAACAGGTTATAAATTCAATAATATTATTCTTTCTTCCTTCTCTTCACACTTCATTCTCCCCTTCCTTTTTTGCCTTTTCTGTGTTTGAAGCATTGTGCTGGTCACCTTGGGGAGGCAGACCAATAGTACAGATTCTTGCCCACAGTGGAATGGAAGAGAAAAACACATGCATGGATAAGTTTTACAGGAATGCCAGAAAAACATTCTGCTAGATTCAAACCCAAGTACTAAGGGAGCTGTAGATGAATTCTGATTGGATTATCTGGGACCTTGATGGGCAGAGAGAAGATAGTCTGGGCAAGGCATGATTGGAGCAAAGGCACAGAAGAGTGTGTGCTTAGGAATTGTGAAGATTGAGGAGTCCAGTATGCCCTGTGTACCCAAAGCTTTATGGAAGCTAGAGTTAGAAGGCTTGGTGAGAAGCATTAAGGGGAGGTCATTGAGTGCAATAATAAGGAGCTCAGTTCCACTTGTGGAGTTGTGGGAGCCATTTAATATTTTGGCTCACCCATGTGACACAGTAAGATGTGCTTTGTATAAATTCCTCTAGAAATCTTTGTGAGAGCTGTTTAGAGTGTGGAGAGGCCTGAGATTGGACAACAGGCACCAGAAAAAACACAGTAGTTAAAATGCAGTGGTCATTACAGTGGTATGATGTGCTAGTGTGTCTAGTAGCAGTCATTTTGCCCATCACCTGGTGTTTCTGGAGCAGCTCTCGGTCCTGCTATTTGAGTAGAATGGTTTACTTCCAGACCTCACTCTCAAAATTCCATTTGGGGGCCATCTCTCTCCTCTTACCCACAGTGATACCTTGCTCTGCACTGTTGCTTGACTCATTTGGCAAATTATTCAGTTTGACAGATACTATTATGGTGGTATGTATTCTCAGTGGTAGCACACATTTTTTTACAACAATCAAAATTGTACGACCCACCTTAAAGCAAGTGTACCCCTGTGCTGGGGCACCCAGACTTGCAGAGGCGTTTCAGAGCCCAAATTAATGTGCTAAGTCACTTCAGTCGTGTCTGACTCTCTCTGACTCCATGGACTGTAGCCCACAAGGCTCCTCTGTCTATGGGATTCTCCAGGCAAGAATACTGGAGTGGATTGCCATTCCCTTCTCCAGGGGGATCTTCCCGACCCAGGGATTAAACCCGCATTCTCTTATGTCTCCTGCATTGGCAGGTGGGTTCTTTACCACTAGTTACACCTGGGAAGCTGTTGATAGAACTTGGCAATAAAATAAATGGCAAAGGTGAGAGATGGGGTGGATTGAAGGGAACTTTGAGAATTCTAGCCAATGTTATGTACAGTGTAGGAAGAGAAGAGGTCATGGACATGGATGGGGGATAAAAAGTTTAGAACTGAAGTGGGCTTGAAGACCTTCCAATTAGGAAAACCTAGTAGGCTCTTCAAAATGTGGATCTTGATAGTAATAGAGACATCAAGACTAGAAGCCAATGTGTTAACTGTTTGCACTGAAATAAATTTCAGAACTTGTGGGGATAAATTATTTGCCTTTGAGGGGGTCTAAATTGAGATTTCAAGAAATTAGCCTATAATAGTAAATAGAAGAAGGGCTATATTTAATAGAAGGTTAGGAAGGGAGAAGCCAACAACAGAGACTGAGGTATAGTTACAGAAGGAGAACCAGCAAAGTGCAGAAGATGTTTGAAGAAGAGGAAGATCAGTGGTATTAGATCTTGCAGAGTTAGACAGGCCCCTAGGACCTGTTGGTCGTTTTCCCATGGAATAGGATTGATCATACATAGAATTTGGCGGAACCCAATTTGAGAGAATACTAAGATTGCTCTAGGGATTTTGAAAATATAGTGCAAAAATAACACATTTTCTGAATGTAAAGGTCTCAGCAAAAGTGAATAAATACCACATGACATTTTCAAAGGTCCCCAAACAAAACTAATTTCATGAATAAAAATAATAGACTTTGGAAGTGTCTTTGGAATGTTTGTGTAGTTACGTGCAAAATGGACAAAGCTACATGGAGGCATTTCTTATTATGAATCAGAGCAACAATATCAAAGAACTTGGCTAACATAAAATCTTACCATTATAAACTTTCAAGTTTGCTCTATGAAACTGTTAATGGTGCTTTAAAAATATTATGATATAATTTAATCCTTTAGTTAGATCTTCAGGAAAAATATTTTCTTTTTTCACTAAATTTTTGATGTCTGTTTCATCACTGAAGGAGACCTGTGGAATGGCAGCCTTGGTGTCTTAAATTATGGGTTCAAGTCTCCCCAGGACCACCTTGTAGCTCTGTATAACTGGGCAGCCACCTCGGTCCCCCTGAGCCTTAGTTGTGGGTACTGGGCAAGTCATAATGGTATGTCTGCCCTTTGGCTTCATTTCTAAAGAGGAATCGTAGTGGAGACCCCATCTGTGGGCTGTAGCCATTGACTGAGGCGATGTGTATGGGTTAAATACACAAGTGTTTGTGAAAGACCTCTGTAAACAGTGTAAGTGTAACTATTATTATTAAGGGCCAGAACTTGAATAGAAGACAGTGAAGTGTATACTATAAACCGGTTTTTAGTGCATACTTTAGTGAGTATATTTTTTAGCAATGATAGTGTACTGACTCCTATGTCTCCTTTAATAGCTGTACAGCTTTGCGTGAGTTGCCTAATATTTCTGTATCTTGACATCATCATAGGGCTTTTGTCAGAGTTGTGAATCAAAACATTTCTTAAGTCAAGATTCTTAAAACAGGGTCTGGAACGTGGTAAGCACTTCAGGAATGATAGCCGTTAAGAGACATGGATAGGTTCAATCCCTGGGTGGGAAAGATCCCCTGGAGGAGGGCACAGCAACCCACTCCAGTATTCTTGCCTGGAGAATTCCCATAGACAGAGGAGCCTGGCTTACTACAGTCTATGTGTTTGCAAAGAACCAGACGTGACTGAAGTGACTTAGTACACATGCACACACGCCACCATCTAAATGCTATGCAATTACTGCCTATCTCAGACTTCTAAGAAGTGCTTAAATAGATGACTACAAGACTTCTAAATCTTCTAAGAAATGAGTAACTGGACTACTGCTTTTATTTCAGTGTATGTCCAGTTCCTATGATGTGTTTACTCTGAACTTCTATCAGGGCAGATGATGGAACTTTAGTAGAGGTGACTGCTGTCTTTTCCATAAAAGATAGAAAACCTGGGAAGTATTTGGGGCTTAGCAAGATGGCTGCTTCTCTGTTTCTCATTTTCAGAAGTCTACCTGTTTAGTGTTCGTCTCCAAACATTGCTTTCACAGTGAGGCCGACCTGTCCTTTGCAGCACTGCCATTGAATGAGGAAGTGGAAGGTGGGAGGCAGAAATGTAAAACTAATTACTGAGTGGAGCCACTGAGACTGATGCTTCAGAATCCTCTCCCTTTTATTAAATTAAGTTAATTTGTTTATATTTTTTAAAAATTTAATAATTTTGTATGCTTAAATTTTTATTTTTGGCTGATAGGCATGGCTTGTGGGATTTTAGTTCCCCAACCAGGGTTTGAACCCATGCCTTTGGTAGTGAAAGCACAGATTCCTAACTACTGCACCACTAGGCAGTTCTCCCCCTTTTAAAATGTACAGAGCCCTGCTGTCTGCCCAGCCCTAGTCACTCTGAATGCTTGCGGTGTAGCCGGTGATCCCACATTAACTGATGTGACTGGATTTGCATTTGTAGACCCTCCACATTCACTGAGCTTTTCTGTGTTTTTGATCAGCTGTCTCGTCAACTCTTCTAAGAATCTGCCTCTTCTTTTTGAGAGCATGTTCTGTGTAGCAATGTATGCGGTTAACTTGGGCAGATTTATCTTAGGAGATGAGGTCTTCAAGTGTAAGAACCTTGTCCCCTCATCTCTGGAAGCCCCATAGCTTCAGGGAGAGGTCTGTAACCTTGGGACTTGAGTGGGAGTCAGGCTGGAGTTTCCTGTTTATAATTTGGGTTGTTAACACTTGGGATCGCTACCCCCCAGAATGGAACTCGAAGTTCCAAAACAGGATTCTCCCAGTGAGTTTGTCACAGAAGGTCAACCCCATCTATAAAAGACATCCTAAATAATCATTGCAAAAACACTTTTTTTGTTCCTTTGAAAGGAATGTACTCCCATTTGAGAACTAAAATCATATAGACATTAATTCCTGCTTTTATTTGTGACAAAAGGAACATTCTCTCTTATAGAAATACCCTGCTGCCTTGTAGGCAACAATACAGGAGGTGCCTGAGAGGGGAGGATCCAGGATTATCTCAGTTCTGTTTTCAAAAATCACAATGAAAAATGCCTCGGACCCCCTTGGCTGCCATTCCCATCATTTCCTCCCCCTTTCACTGAGTCTAACTCTGAAACCTGGACACAAGCCTCAGTGTTTATATTAGGTTTTGGATGTTAGCTCCCTTGGCTTCTGGGAGCCGACTCTGTTGAAAATTATGTTTTTCTTTTAAGGACAAAGGCCTTATTGTATGTACACGTCGTGCAGTGTAATGAGTTTTCTGTTTTGTTTTTTTTTAATGTTAGGTAATGGGTGGGACTAACCCAGATCTGGCAAATGAGAAGTTCAAAGGTCTATACCCTGAGCGGCAATTTGAAGGTTTCACGCAGGTAACTCAACCAGAGAAAGTGAGAGGGCCTGACAAGTGGCATCTTCCCTGACCAGAGCATGTGCCCTGAATGCCCTGCTTTGATGGAATAACCATAAAACGGCTGTGGGAGAGGACCAGCAACATAAGTGATGATACCCCAGGGACACTTCAAAGAGAATGACAGTGACAGTAAAAATCACGGAGATAACTCTCCTCACATTTTCACTTATAAAAGCACGTGTTTCCAAAATAATTCTTGTACTCTTGGTCAAGTAAATAGGTTTTAGCCAGATGGTTTTTTCATGGCCGCAAAGGCTGCAGGCGTAGGCTGAGCATCTTATTTTGAGATGCCGTGCAGTGGGCTCTCTGGTTGCGCTGCTGGCCTCTGCAGCTGTGGGTGACCTCAGAAGACTATTTCCAGGAAAGGTGGAGCTGGTGCTCTGAAAGGAGGCAGGAAAATTAGGAGGCCTGAAACTGTTTTTACATTTATTTGGGTCTCACTGAGAGGCATTTTTAGCATCTTTGTCTTAATTTTTTTTTCTTCTCTCTCTATAAAAAAATTTTTTTTGGAACCTGTCCTCGCAGGTTCCTCTTGGAGGCAGATCTGCAGACTATAGCATTAGTATTAAGGTTCCTTTCCCTCCTTACTGCTTTCCTTTTGGTGAGCAAAGCAATGACATTTGCATTCTTTTCTGTATTTATTCCTAGAACTTCTTACTACAAAATATTGGGGGATTCCTTTTCCATTTTATTTTCTAATTAAACAGACCTGTTTGAGGCAAGTTATGACAACTGCTTCCTCTGGGTTCAGAGAGCAGGGCTGCATCTGGTCAGTGTCTTGCGGGACTTGCCACTTCTGCCTCCAGGAGAGCCTTGCTGTGCTGCTTCACTGCCTGTGGACTTCCCAGAGGCTTAAGTAGTTAAAAACAAACCTGCCAGCCAATGCAGGAGACGTAAGAGACCTGGGTTTGATCCCTGGTTTGGGAAGATCCCCCAGAGGAGGGCATGGCAACCCACTGCAGTATTCTTGCCTGGAGAATCCCATGGACAAAGGAGCCTCGTGGGCTCCAGTCCACAGGGCTGCAAAGAGTCAGACACGACCGAAGTGACTTAGCATGCACGTACTGCCCCTGTGCCTCTCAGAAATTCGTGAATTCTAGAGGCTCTCACAGCCTGCTGGCTCTCTCCTGAGTTGTGGATTCATAGAAGGAAAGCAGTAGCATCAGGACGTTCACATCCTGGTGTTTCTAGTCTCAGGGGGATGCTGTTTTCCTGAATGGGAAGACTAATCAGATATTCTCCCACTTGAGAGCTGCTATGCCGTGTTCCTGGGTTTATGCTCCTTGAGGGAAGCGGGCCTATGAGAATTGAGATGAGGCGATTTCCTGTTTTCAAGCACGTGTGAAACAGGGGTTCCAGCACTCTGGTACCCACTAGAGCTCAACTTGCAGTCTCATTAGCACAGTAGGTGAGCACTCAGACGGAAATTCCTCTCCCTTAAGAGGTGACTCAGAGTCTGGGGAATAGCTGGATGGCACCGAAGGAGGCAGGAGCCTGCTTTTGGGGTCTGTGTCTTTAAGTAGTTCCGAAGTGGTTTCTGCTGGAGGAACTGGCTTCTTCTTTCCCTCTAGGATAAGCACGTACCAGATAGCAGTGACCTCCTTTCTCTTGTGGCTGCCTGTGTGCGTGTAGGGAACTAGTTGGGATTTATTAAAATATGTGATTTTTTTTGTGTGTTTCGTAAAAGCTGTACCCTGGGCAAAGGCAAAGAGACATTTGATCAAAGTACTTTACACACCACTTGGCCAAGTTATAGAAACAGCTTCCAGATTTTGGATATTTGGTGTTGACCTATCAAAACAACAATTTCTTACAGTTCAACCTAATATGTACTTTGAGCACCTCGAGAATTTTTCACTGGAGATACTTAATCCTGGCAGGTTATTGTGGTATATCTTAATGAGGGGACCTTTAAATTCAGGGTGAACGGACACTGGGTTCACAAACTAAAAATAAAATGTGCTGATATGGTAAAACATAACCCCTCTTCATCTCTGAGCCCCCAGCTCTGAATTAATGGGTTCTCCTGCACATCCTCGGGATGCCTCTGATGGTGGTGGGGGAGGGGAAGGGAGGAAACAGCATTCACCTTGGTACCAACCAGAGGGCTCAGGGTGACCTGCAGGAAACGTGGGAACCGAATTGCAGGACCGAAGTAGGAAAATGATTGATGGTTATTAAACGCAGCACATATGTACTGAGCATTTATGTTAATAATGGCCTGAGGCACTATGAGATTGGAAAAAAAAAACTTTTTTCCTGCATGAACAAAAGAGATTAAATTATGTTCCAGATAGTTTTGAAGTTAGATCTCTTTTATTGCTTTCAAGTTCTTTGAAAATTGAAGAACTCATGCAGGCCATAGATATTAACTCTTGGTTGGAGTATCTGATTAATCAGAACGAATTATTATCCTTTGTGCTGGATGGCATATGTGTATATGCACATGTATATATGTATTGTATATGTAGGTATTTGACGTAAATTTTGGGTCATGCATTTAGTTTGCAAATGACTTTTTCTCATGAGAGAGTCTCAAATAAAAGTGTGAAAATGTGATTGAACCAGAGGTTGTATATATGTTGGGAGAGACCCTTAAAGCATAGCTTTGAGCACTGGTGACTAAGAACTCACAGTTGCATTCTCATCTCTGGCAGCCTCTCCTCCCTCCTTGCCCACCCACTTCAGTCTGATGACTTGTCTTCTCTCACACAATTGTAGGCCATTAACAGGTCAGTGGTAAGAATTCTCCCACCTGCGCCCCAGCAGAGGCCACTCTCAGTTTTAATGTACATGAGAACCCCCCAGGGAGCTTGTTAAAAATGCAGATTCTAAGGTTCTATTCCAGAGATTCTGACTCAATAGATCTGACAGAGATCAAAGAATCCATTTTTTTTCTATTGCTATTACTATCAACATCACCATCTTTTTTGTTTTTTTAAGAATCTCCATTTTTAATAACCTCATCCAGTGACTCCCTGCAGAAGCCAGTATTTGAAAAACTTCCCATCTGAGGTTAGGAGAAAGAGAAGGAAATATGAATATAACCATGAATATAGGTCAATTTCCCAGTGAAGCAACGTGTCCTCTAGTGGTCTGGTACATTTGAGATTGTTATTGGTACCAAACTTACCTATAGGTCAAGTCCTTTACATAACATTATTTTTGTGGACCTTCGCAGTTCTCTTGTACATCAGCCATCTTTACTGAAGTGCTACTTTTTTCTCTTTGTATCATCTCCTCTCTCAAGCTTCCTCTAGTCACTTGATCAGAACTAGTCACTTGTTCTTTGAAGCCTCATGTTGATTTCTCATATTATAATCCTTATTCCTGCCTACCCTGTAGTTTCATTAATTATTCACATGGCTGTCTCCTTACTGGACTTTAGGCTTCTTCAGGGCAGAAACAGTGTCTGATTCTTCTCACCATCACTGAAAACATTTTGCATGGCACCTTGCATTCTGTAAGTCTCAGTAACTATTTTACGAATCAATGCCAGCTTCTTAAATTGGGGATAGCCTGACCTTCATCTTCCTCAAAGCCACCCTGTGAAGGAGAGAAGGCTTTCTCAAGAAACCTGTTTCACAGCTGAGACAATGAAGTCTCAGAAAAGTGAAACAAGACAGAGCTCACACCGCTAATCAGTGAGAGTCAGGGCTACAATTCAAGTATGGGAATCGAGACCCGTCCTGGGTAGACTCCACTGAGATGATGTCTCTCAGAGTGCTTCCTGACCACACGGTTGAGAAAGCACGCCAAGGGGGCGAGTGAGAGAGACCCAGAAAAGAACTTCCCTGGGGGTTATGTTTTTAACAGTCCTTGTAGTCCCGTGAGGTAGAGCCTTGACTGGCGCCTTTGGGTGGGACAGGCTGACCCTCTGGGTTGCTGCCAGCCTTCTCATGAGATGGATTCCCACAGGAATACACTCTGTTTCCTGTGGTCTTTCTGTGATGGGCAGCAGCTGCAGGGTGAAGCTGATATGACGTTTGTTTGTTGCTTCTCCAGCCTGAGTCAACTAGATGTAGCAATTTGACAAAACAGCCAGGGTTTTATGACAGACTTGCTGGGATCCAGCAGCATCTGGAGGAGCCAGCGGCAAGCTGTAAGAGCTGAGCGCCAGGTGAAGCAGGATTTAGAGGTGCTCCCCACCCCCACCCCTTCCATTCCCAAACCTCTGTAACGGGAGCTATTTCCTTCTGATGGCAGCTTCCGCCCAGTAGGTCCTGTCCTCATCCGGAACAGACCCATTCTGGGAAATGTTTGTTCTTTCCGCTCTGTTGATGGCACCCGATTTCTGCCCACACTTTCCTCTCCCTGATCAGGGAGAGTAAAAAGTCAAGCTGACAGGGTTCTGATTCATGTTACCTTCACATAAGTCTGGTCGTGTTGCCATTTTCCATACTTTTAATGAGAACCCCTTTTTTAAAAAAATTTTTAAATTAGTCCGGCCTTCCATTGTTCCAGGGTTCCACCCTTATCATTTCCATCTTTATTATTTTTTTTACCATGTTATTTTCTTTCACTGTTATTAGCCTGGCGTTTCCATGATGTCACCGCTCTCCAAGTTTTGTGTCTTGTTTTTCTCAGTTTCAGTTTTTAATTCTTGGTTCCAGCCCGATAATGAAATACACAAACAATTATAGTGGGGTGGTGGTGCTTCCTACAAACCCCACGTGGGCCAGACAGTTGAGGGATGGACTGTCCAGTGGGGAGCTCTCTGACATCAGCTGAGTTGGAAGAGTCAGTGGAGGCCAAGGAGGGCCGTTTGTGATAATGACGAAGTGGTTGAGAAAAAGATGCCTGGGAATAACTGAAGCACTAGCTAGAGCAGAGTCAAACACCCAGGTGGGGGTTTAGTAAATATTATTCACTAATGATGGTGTGCTGATATCATTTATCCTGGTGGAGAGAATGCCCAGGGGAACTTTCACAGCCTTCAAGTATGTGGGAAGAAATATGATGTTGAAAGGACAGAGAGGAGTACAAATCTCAAAGTTGCAACATATCCTCAGCTCCGGCTTCTCCGCCGGCTGCTCGCTGCTTCTTGCTCACTTTCAGAATGAGCTCCAAGGTGGTTGTGGGCTCTTGGCTTCCCTGCTTCTTGGCCAGTGCCTGCCTGTGAGCGCAAGCCACTTCCCTAGATCCCTGAGTCCTAGTTGTCCTGCCATAGATGAGATCACTCACGCTCCCAGCTTTGAGCCATGCTTGTTAGGATCAGAGTTTGAAAGCAGGGTCTGACTATGGGCTCTGTTCTTTCCAGGGATTTGACTTTAGATCTTAGTTCAACTGAGAAGGAAAACCTAAAATGGGGGGTTTTCCTTTTCCTTTTCTTTTTAAGTCCTAGGGGTTTAATGTTCTCTTACTCCCAAACTCATCTTTTACACTTGCCTAGCGTTTGGCCACTGGTCTCTGTTGGGTCCAAGCTCCCTTAGGACACAGGTTCTAGACCTTTTCCTAGGCGTTCTTAGATCTTCTAGGCAATCAGCATTTTCCTGAGCTAAGGTCTGTTCCCTCAGAGAGGTAGCTTTGCAGGCGTGGTGGTTATTAGCATTAGGGTAGGGAGTGGCCAGCAGTAGCCAAGCTGTAGCTCTCTCGTGAGCCTTAAATGGCCACAGACAGCTGTGCTGAGGCATCTTGGTTGGTAGGTATCTGACATAGTGGCAGGTGCTGAGAGAAGGTGACCTCTGGTGGTCACTGGGTTAATATAATAGTCTGAACCAGTGATCTTACACGGTCATGTGCGTTAGTGCCTGCGGGGTGTGTGTGTGTGCACATGCATATGTGTGTATAAAGACTCACACTTACAGAGTTCTCTATGGGTTTATAAGAATTATGTTTATTTGGCTACTCTTTCTTAGACCTTTTTATCCTGGGTCTTCCTTATCTTTTTGAACTTTATGTATTGGAGGGCTGCAGAATTTGATAAAAACATTCTCTCTGTTTATACTCCTTCCCTAGATGATTTTTATATAAATTCATGGCTTAAAAACATCTATATGCTGAAAGTTCCCACATTTGTGTTCCCAGCTCCCTTACCCTTAAAGGCATGCGTGCATGCTAAGTTGCTTCAATCATGTCCAACACTTTGCAACCCTGTGGACTGTAGCCCGCCAGGCTCTTCTGTCCATGGGATTCTCCAGGCAAGAATACTGGAGTGGGTTGCCATGCCCTCCTCCAGAGGGTATTCCTGACCCGGGGATTGAACCTGCATCTCCTTTGACTCCTGCATTGCAGGTGGATTCTTTTGCCCCTGAGCCACTGGGAAAGCCCTGACGCCTCAAGGGCAGGCTTGTAAATTCAAATGTCTACTTGGCATCTCCATGTAGATGCTAGGAAGCATCTTAGACTTAAGTTGGCCCAAGCAGAGATTTCATTTTCCACCTCTCTTTCAAATCCCATTTCTTCCAGCCGGCAGTATCAGTTGCACTGCTCCATCTTTTCAGGGCATCAACCATGATGTCTTGGATTCCTTTTTCTCTTATATCATATGTTTGATCTACTAGCATATCTTGATGGCAAAACCTTGATAATGTATCTGATAATTCCTATCTTCATGATCACTTTTGCCTCTGGACAATACATTATCAGGCAGTGGCTATTGAAACGTATACATCCAATTATTTCACTTATTTACAAAAATTCCCCCACTAGTTTCTCATCTGACTTGGACTGCAGTCTGAAGTCGAACTACAAGGCCCTGCAGGATCTGGCTTCTGATGTTGTCTCTGACTCCACCTCCCAAAGCATCCTCCTCTTTCAGTCTGCTACTCTTGCATGATCTCCAGCTCCCTCTTAACAAGGGAGTCTGCTCTTTCCTGTCCCTGGAACGCACTTATCCAATATATTTGTTGTTGTTGTTTTCCAGTCACTAAGTCGTGTCTGACTCTTTTGCAACCCCATGGACTGTAGCCCTCCAGGTTCCCCTGTCCATGGGCTTCTCCAGCGAGAATACTGGAGTGAGTTGCCATTTCCTTCTCCAGGGGATCTTCCTGACCGAGGGATCCAACCCCATCTCCTGCATTGGCAGGTGATTCTTTAGCACTGAGCCCCTCGGGAAGTCCCATCCAATATAGTTACACATTCTCATTCTTCATTCTGGCCTCTGGAGAAATGCTTTCTTATTTGAGGGCCTTTTTTCTGACCCCTCACCGCTGAAGTACACACCCTGTCATTCTGTTCCTTTGTCCTGCTTCGTTTTCTCCACAGTGTTCCTCATATCATATCCATCATAAGGAACCTCATCAGTGTTCCTTATATCTTGTACATCTTTGTTTCCTGAAGGTCTCCCTACTAGAATGTCGGCTCTGGAGGATGCGGATTCTCCCAGTCACGCTGTACCCCAGGGCCTGGGCCAGTGCTGGTCCCCTCCAGAGTATACCTGTTGGATGACTAAGTATATGCTGTGTTTAATTTATTTAAGTTTAATTTTTTGGTTCAATTAAATTGAATTAATTAGTTTTTAATTAATTCAATTAGTTATCTTTAATCTTTTGCTTTAGTAATTTGAAGATAAAACTCATTCTCTTCCTCAACGATGAGTTATGATTTTTCCTTTCTACTCTAAACTCTGCTTTTTCTATTCTGACAGCTTGCCATATTCGTGGCTCATGTTACTCCGCATATCAAGTCAGATGGTGGGGAAATTGTACCAATACACAGACAAAGCTGAAAAGCTATCTCCAATGAACCAACTAAAATCATAGTAAAATATACAATAAGCAATAATAACTGGAAAATAAAATGTGTGCTTTAGAAAAGTGGTTTTAAAAATAAGTATTACTACTCATGGGCTTCCACAGTGGCTCAGTGGTAAAGAATCTACCTGCAACGTAGGAGATGCAGGGGACGCGAGTTCAATCCCTGGAACAAGAAAAGATCTCCTGGAAGAGGTCGTGGCAACTCATGCCAGTGTTCTTGCCTGGAGAGTCCCATGGACAGAGGAGCCTGGCAGGCTACAGGGTTGCAAAGAGTCAGATAGGACTGAAGCGACTGAGCGCGGCACACAGCGCATTACCACTCATACTTGGTGACGTAATAATGATTGGTTTTGGAATGTAAATTAAACTTCAGTATGTTGGCATTTTACAATTTACTTAAAACATATGATGGAAGAAAGACCAGCAAAGGGTGTTAAATCAGTTTCATAGAGCAAGAGAGAAATGGCAAAGGATTTCCCATAGTATGTAGAAGATGGGTTGCTTTTCTGTTGGTGGTGCCCAGCCACGTTGCTGCACCTACCTTGGGGGGCACTGGAGTGGCATCATTGAAGGAGATCCCTTTTGTGGGTTGTCAGATCCCAAGGGTCTAACCTAGGTAGGTCGAATTGTCTCAGTGAGAGAATTGTATAACAAAACTTTTTGGAGGCTCATTCAGGGGCCCACGTACGGTCTGAAGAACCAGGAGGGTTAGGATGATCTCTGGGGGTTTATGGCAATGGAGTTTGGTTGAAACAGACCTTCGCCTCTTCTGAACTAACCCATGACTACCCCTGCGTCCACTCATGTTGCAACACGCGAGGTGCTTCTGCCGTGTTTATGCGCTGGCCCCTCTCCCTCTTGGACTGGAATCTCTTCCAGGGCAGAGGATGGATCTGATTCATATGTTCTGTCCTCAGCAAAAACCTGGCACAGTGCCTGGCCTTCCACAGGGGCTCAACAATATCTGTTAAACAAACCCCTGCATTTTTAGTCAGATAGGTTTGAATTTGTGGAGCCAATGTTTAACCTGCAGAAAAATCCAAGTTTGTAGCCACGATGTCACATTTTCTAAAGGCCGTTTGTCTTCTGTTGACATTTTTGTCTTATTTTAGATGTTAAAGCTTTGGAGAAGCTGTCTTAAGATGAAATCCTTAAGAGAAACCAATGATGAAGTGTAATAATCATGGCCAATCGTTTCTTTTTTAAAATGGGGCATGTGTTGTGAATCCTTTTAGCAACAAGTTTATGTTAATGGTGTTTTATAGGTGACCGGTTACTTTTATTTCTTCATAACACCTTAATGAGAAATGGATTCTATGAAAAATTGGCATTCATTGATTGTTTCATGAGTCTGAAAGTGGAAGCCAATGAATTAAAATTACATTCTAAATCTGTGAAATAAATCTGTGGCTTCTCCAGTTCTTTCTGACATCTGCATGTGGCCCTTGGGGAAGACTTGGTGACGAGAACAGGCTGTTAATGGCCCTGGTGAATGAGTCAGACCATCCCCAGCTCACAGGCTTGCTTTTGGATGGGGGATGCTGTCTGAGACTCACTTTCTCGGTTTTGTGAATTTCCATCTGGCCAGAGGGCTCCTGTCCCCTTGTTCCTCTGCCTGCCATTTCTCGGGCTAACTGGACACCCTCTGCCATCAGCACCAGAGTGAATATAGTCCAGGTGCAGGGATGTTTCCAGCACCTGATGCATCAGACAGCCTTCACCGTTATCCGCAGGCAGGACAGCAAGAACCAGCTCTACTGCCTGCCATCCCAGGGGTCCCTTTGAAAGCCTCTGTGATTGCTGGTGGTCAAGGTCAATTGTTCAGATGTCTTTAAAAGTGTCTCACTAGTGACCAGAAAGTTACTTTGTCAAGATGACAGATGGGCTGTGAGCAGTTCCTCTGCCCTGCCTGTTCCCTGTGATGTCAGCTCCATTTACTTGTCAAGGTTAGGTATTTTTGTAGCTCCCCACAGCACATGGACTTTCATGGGCAACCTGTGAAAAATCAGCTCAGTGACTTGCTGTTGACCCACAGGAATGAGGGGTGAACGATGACCTGGTGCGTCCCGCTCACTGTGGGTAGAAGGTGCAGGCAGGAGATACCTGCTGACAAGAGGGTGACAGCCCTCCAAAGCTGGTCTTAAGAAGAAGTGGTTTGTCACCACCAAACGCCCTGGCAGGACACAGCCAGGGCCTAAGACATATACTCAGTTTCCATGTTTTGGATGCGTTCACTCTCCACTGCCCAGACAATCATCTACATGTACAATTAAAAGGCTCCTTGAGTTCGCAGTTTCTTTAGGTAGTCAGGGAGCCCAGCTTGTTATGTTGTGGTGAGTCAGAAAAGGGGCTGCTGAAATAATATCTCCAGGTAGCCTTCCTTAACACCGAATCATGAGCTTTCCCATGGAAATGACTCCGATTTTATTGTTGCCTTTAACTCCTGAACCCTCACACCTTGCTTCCTCCAGTGCCTCTGCTGGCCTAGGCAGCACCTGGTCCCAAGACTGAGAAGCCTGGCTAATGCCTCTGATGATGCCCTCTGATGAAGATCCCACTGGTCATTGGGGTTGGACACCCCATCTTCTTGCTAGTTCAAAAGAACTCACCTGAAAGGCATAAAAATATTCTTAGAATCTCACTCCCCCTCCCTCTTTTGTTTTTTAGGGGAGGGGGGTCAGAGAAAAAGCTAATTTATTACTTGTCATGTGCTGAAGGGCGCCCGTAGTGTAAAATAGTCAAAGAGGTTGGGAAAGGCAACTGGGCCACTTGTGCATGAGACTGTGTTCCTTTGCAGCCTCTGTTCCCCTTCACCCTGGGAAGCGGTGACTTCTTCCCAAGGTGGCAGTCTGTGGATGCTTTCTTTGCAGCCCCAACTTCATCCTACATCCCAGCTGTTTGGATCCCTTTTGATTTTGAGGAGAAAAAGGTAGACTCAGGAATTGTTGTTGTTGTTCAGTCTCCAAGTCATGTCTGACTCTTTGCGACCCCATGGACTGCAGCACGCCAGGCCTTCTTGTCCCTCACCATCTCCCGGAGTTTGCCCAAGTTCACTTCCATTAAATAAGTGACGCCATCCAGCCGTCTCATCCTTGGATGAGAAGTGATGCCCTGCTCTGCTTCTGCCTTCAGTCTTTCCCAGCATCAGGATCTTTTCCAGTGAGTCAGCTCTTGACATCAGGTGGCCAAAGTATTGGAACTTCAGCTTCAGCATCAGTCTTTCCAATGAATATCCAGGGTTTATTTCCTTTAAGATTGACTGGTTTGATCTCCTTGCTGCCCAATGGACTTTCAGGAGTCTTCTCCAGCACTGTATTTTGAAAGCATCGATTCTTTGGCCCTCTGCCTTCTTTATGGTCCAACTCTCACATCTGTACGTGACTCCCGGAAAGACCATAGCTTTGACTAGACAGACCTTGGTCAGCAAAGTGATGTCTTTACTTTTTAATACACTATCTAAAATTTGTCATAGATTTATCATTTGACTTGGGAATGTGGACCACATAAAGGATGCTGACAATCACTCCTCTCAGGTCACATACCTCGCTCCGTCCTCTGGTAGAAGAGGATGCAGTCGGTCCACCCTCTGATTTTCCGGTCTGCTTCTGGGGGCCCGAGTGGTGTCACAGAGCTGCAGCTGTGACAGGGTGCCCTGCGTTCAGTCACTGGCTGCTTTCTGCTCAGCCCATTCCAGTTACATTAATGTGCTGCTGCCAGCAGGTCCCTTGCTTATACGACGTACAGTCTAATAAAAACCAGGCAGTGCTACTTTCTTTGGGCTACTATTTTTATTTGGTGGTTATTTCTTTTGTCTTCTGCCTTCTCTAATGCTTTGGTTCTAGTTCAAAATATGATTAAACAGAATGAGAAGCTGTTTGACACTGCCCTGTTTTAAATCAGAGCTGTACTTGAGTGGCTGGGACAGTCTAATGGCCTGTTTCTCTTTGTTCTGAGAGGTCCTTGAAAAGGTGCCCCCTACCCCCCACAAAAAAAGCCAGACTTAAATCTTTAAATGGCTTAGGACCCCCAAACTATCCCCCCAACAAAGTAAAGCCCATTAAAATAGAATTGAAATGTTAGGTAAGTTAAATATAAAAAGGGCCTCCTTATTAATCCCCTGCTGCTTCTGCTGGCACGTGTCATATTTTCAAGGTACAGTATCAGGAGAACACTGTCATTTAGTGATGTATTAGGGCCATATATCATCAGAACATCGTCCTGGTAGAGGATCTGGGCACTAAAAGACACGATTCTGGCCAGACAGAACAACAGGGGGTCTTACTTCTTTTCTCCAGCCCCTTGCACCCCCTCTGCCTTTTTCTTTAATCTCCCTCTGTTTTGTGTTGCAGAGAAGTGAATTTCTTCATGGGATATGACTTGTTGCAAAATAATCGGGGGGCCCCAGTGGACTTCATAAAATCTTTTAAATGGCTGGGCTTCAAGGGCAGCTTTGTTCAGAGTTTGAGCTGTTAGCTAGGCCGGGGAAGGCCGCCTTTGCCAGGGTCCAGGTCTCTGGGGTAAAGGCTTGCCGAGCCTAGACTAGAGGCAGAAAGAATAACACTCCCAGATGGAGTGCGATGAATTGTGAGATGTTTTGCAAGATGCTTTCACATTAAGTCTCCAACTATATTCTTGCAAGATGCTTTCACGTAAAGACTCCAAAAGTATGGCTGTGGGATGCCGCCAGCTTCCTGGGAGAGGAACACTCTGTCCCCGCGCCCCCAAATCACGAAAGAAACCAGAGGACTTGGAGGATTTTGGTCCAGGCTCTGGTCTGACTTGCAAATGACAGGGCACTCAGAGACTGACACTTGTTTTGACTTTTTAAGTCAGAGACTTAATCCACTTTTCCTAAAAGGCACTATTTTTACCCTTGTGTTCAAAACAGAATAATAAACTAAGGTTTGTAATGGTCTTAAAATGGGGAAGTGCTTGACAAAGGCACGCATTTAAATGTGTTGGCTGCAAGGAACATGAGATGGCTCATCTTAGCCTCTAAACCAGGCAAGCTGGTATGGCGATGAAATCACCGACTCTGATTTCAGCGAGTCCTGGGTTTGAATCTCTGCTGCAGCTGTGTGAAGCTGGGTGAGCCTTTTAACCTCTCTGAATATACACAACTACATATAAAATGGATAACGAAGGAGAACCTATTGTATAGCAGAGGGAACTCTACTCAATGCTCTGTGGTGAACTAAATGGGAAGGAAATTGAAAATAGTGAATATATGTGTACGGATGACTGATTCACTTTGCTCTATAGCCAGAAACTAACACAACGTTGTAAAGTAACTATATTCCAATAAAAACTAATAAAAAATAACCTCTCTGTGCCCCAGCTTTACCCATAAAATATGGGTAAATCAGTGCATTCTTTAGGTTTGTTGTGAGGGTTAAAAAGGACATAAATACACAAAGCATGTTCAGCACAGTCTAGCAAATAATAGATTTTCTATAAATGTCAGGCACTATTATTCTTAATAGTTCAGTAACCTGCCTGGAAAACTATTATTGCCACTTCATATAATTTCGTTAGAGATGGGTCAGCTCTGGCTTTTGATAGTGAAGGGATTTGCAAAAGTGGTTGGGGTTGGGGGGTTCAGAAAAATCTGGAAATGTAACTTTACATTAACAACAAGGGCCATTGACACCCCTCACCTCTTCTGACCTTGGATGTGTCCAGCCTCTTCTACTGACCTCACTCAGTTGGGAAAGAGAAGAGATGTTGGGAAACCATTCTCTTGGCTGGGAAGTTTGGTTCATTTTCCCTATTGAACACACTTTCTTCACCTTAAAAATGGTTGTGTTGGTGGTTTTTCAATGTTCATTGAGCTGAGAAACATGGCCTGGAGCCCTGGAGCCTCGTACTTGTACACTAAGGCTTTGGAATGGACCAAATTGCCTTTTTTTTTTTTTTTTATCCTTCTTAGCTCTTTTGGTGCAAGAGTTATGGAGAAGTCAGTTGCACTGTCAGTAACAAAGAACAAGCAAGTCCAAGCTTAATTAAAATAATAAATCATCGATCAAGTTTACTACTGCCATTGGCAACCACTGAGCTATCTCAGTCTCCCTCACCTTCCAATGATTCTTTTCTGAGAGATTAAGAACAGATTTCATCCAGAGGAGCCCGGCTGGAGCAGGTATAAACTTGTGTTGTCTCCTCTCCGAGGCTCATGCTAGCTTGCAGGATTTCCCTAGATTGTATGGAGAGGGAATCACTTCACTTTTTCAATGATCAAAACCAGGTATCAATGATACCTACCCCCCTGGGTCTTTTCTTTCAGTTTTTGTCTGTATCTCTGCATTCTAGAACTATAATTTTTGCAGTTAGGTCTGTTTATTTGAGTTTTGACTCATCTCTTCTATGGCATCTTTCACAGGTTACTTTCTAACAGGGCAGGGAACATGACAGGAGACCTCACATGTCCGACCCAGGTGGCCTATCTTTCCAGAAAATTTCCAGACTCGCTCAACTACATACTAATCTACTCCTAAACTCTCAACAGTCATGTAGGAGCTAACCTAATTTTAATATGATACACTCATAAAGTTTAATGCTGTGCCTTAGCAACTAACCTCCCTGGCTAGCCCCTTAATCCCAGTCTGGGAACCAGGCTTTGGTCCCAGGTTCACTGCTCGCTGGCTCTTTGAGGACCTGAGACACTTAACTTCATTCTGTGCCATTCGTCCGTCTGCAAAGCTTAGGAAACCTGTGAGGATTAATGAAATAATGTCTGCAGAGCTCTTTAGAAGAAAAGTGCTATGTAAACATGAAGTATTATTCTTCTGTTTATGAGACGTTTTATAAGATTGCCTAGGAGAAATTGTGACCGGTGTACAAAAGTGCCATAAAATTCCTTTTTGGTTCTTTTGGGGCTGGAATTGGGTTACAATGGGGCACTTCAAGGAAAAGTTGACCTCTTTTTAACTACATGTGTGTGAAGACTTGGAATTCCAAGGCGAATACATGCGCTGATGTTGGATCACCTTCTTCCTTGGGAAACTTGACAGAAGACATCTGTATCCCTCAAAAAAATTTCCTCTGTGAGCAATTTTAAGACTCTCAAATAGTGAAACACTATTGTGTGTGCACTTCAAACAAGTTCTCTAATAAAGAGAATTTGATTAAGGATCAAAGTGTCTTATTTGTGCTCATCATCCATGATGGCTTTTGAGCCAAGGTGGAATTCTCTTCTGTAATTCTCACTCGGGGCCAGAAGTTACACTGCAGTGTTGTGTGATTCTGCTCATGTCTGGTGTCTTGTTTCCTCCAAGAGATTTCTGGAGCATAGAAAGGAAGCTTGCCACGTGGTTTCTTTCTCCCTCCCACAGCACTGGGTCCAGGGGCACATGGACCGAATCTTTGGTTTGGCTACTTTAGAACTGCCACTCTTCTCCTTCTCCAAGTCACTGTCCTGAACATATATCCCCTGACTGGAGCTGATGACAGAGGGAATGCCTTAGTCAGAATCAACATGAGTCTTCAGTTCAGTTCAGTCTCTCAGTCGTGTCAGACTCGCGACCCCATGAATTGCAGCACGCCAGGCCTCCCTGTCCATCACCAAATCCCGGAGTTTACCCAAACTCATATCCATCAAGTCGGTGATGCCATCCAACCATCTCATCCTCTGTCATCCCCTTCTCCTCCTGCCCACAATCCCTCCCAGCATCAGGGTCTTTTCCAATGAGTCAACTCCTCGCATGAGGTGGCCAAAGTATTAGAGTTTCAGCTTCAACATCAGCCCTTCCAATGAACACCCAGGACTGATCTCCTTTAGGATGGACTGGTTGGATCTCCTTGCAGTCCAAGGGACTCTCAAGAGTCTTCTCCAACACCACAGTTCAAAAGCATCAATTTTTTGGCGCTCAGCTTTCTTCACAGTCCAACTTTCACATCCATACATGACCACTGGAAAAACCATAGCCTTGACTAGACGGACCTTTGCTGGCAAAGTAATGTCTCTGCTTTTTAATATGATATCTAGGTTGGTCATAACTTTCCTTCCAAGGAGTCTTTTAATTTCATGGCTGCAGTCATCATCTGCAGTGATTTTGGAGCCCCCCAAAATAGTCTGACACTGTTTCCACTGTTTCCCATCTATTTCCCATGAAGCGAAGGGACCAGATGCCATGAGTCTAGCCCCACAGATATTTGTATTTTAATAGGGGATCCATCCCCTCCCTAAATAAGGCTACAGCGATGAAATGACAGAGAGTGTGTGCACAAATGCAGGGTAAGGGGTAGGGTAGTCTGGCGGGGACAGACTCCAGACTCCACCAGGAGCAGAGGACACTTAGTACCTGTGGGATAAGGCAGCCAATGGAAAGGGAGTCCTGAAAGCACGGCTTTGTATGTTCCCCTTCTCACCAGAGAGGCTGACTTGGAAACCAGTGTTTTTGTCTTTTGGTAGTCTGGAGAGTTTCTAATTTAAGAAAGAGACTTCTACCTATTTATCCCCTTTTGTCAGACTTAATTTTTTTGGACTCCAAAATCACTGCAGATGGTGATTGCAGCCATGAAATTAAAAGACGTTACTCCTAGGAAGGAAAGTTATGACCAACCTAGATAGCATATTAAAAAGCAGAGACATTACTTTGCCAGCAAAGGTCCGTCTAGTCAAGGCTATGGTTTTTCCAGTGGTCATGTATGGATGTGAAAGTTGGACTGTGAAGAAAGCTGAGCGCCAAAAAATTGATGCTTTTGAACTGTGGTGTTGGAGAAGACTCTTGAGAGTCCCTTGGACTGCAAGGAGATCCAACCAGTCCATCCTAAAGGAGATCAGTCCTGGGTGTTCATTGGAAGGGCTGATGTTGAAGCTGAAACTCTAATACTTTGGCCACCTCATGCGAGGAGTTGACTCATTGGAAAAGACCCTGATGCTGGGAGGGACTGTGGGCAGGAGGAGAAGGGGATGACAGAGGATGAGATGGTTGGATGGTATCACTGACTCGATGGACATGAGTTTGGGTAAACTCCGGGATTTGGTGATGGACAGGGAGGCCTGGCGTACTGCGGTTCATGGGGTCACAAAGAGTCTGACACGACTGAGCGACTGAACTGAACTGAACTGAACTGAATGATACTACCTGGCCCATGTGCCTTATTGACATATTTTGTTGTTCATTTGGGGCAGAAAAAAATATTACAACTTCACAGCCTTTCTGATTTTCTGAAAAAGGATCTGGCACTTAGAATTTGTGAGTTCGCCAGATGACAGCTGTTTACCTCCAAGGCAGGCTTTGCTTTTGTAAAAGACAAGAATGGAGGGAAAAATCACACCATCTTCTAGATGGTCTGCCACCTTCCTAATATAGCTAATCACAGGGAGGATCAGCAGGCAAGGCACCCAGTATTTTCATTTTCCTTCTTATTTCAAGAAATGTGTGTTGCCATTTCATAGTCTAGAAATACAGCATCTGCCAGCTGACATTTCTCCCTGATCGCTCTATCATATCAGCTGCTGTGTTTTCTTCTCCAGATTTTTATTTCATTTTTATTTTTAAATATAAATGAAAGGTCAGGTAATACTTTCCATAGTCCATAATAGGATTGGGACTGGAAGAATCAGAAAAAAAAAAAATATATCTTCAAGAGGTTGGCTTGAAATAAAAAAAAAAAAAGCATCTCAAAAACATTTTTTTTCTCGTTGAGAAAAGCAAACAGGAAATTCTCACAATGGCGATTTGCTATCTTCTTTAACCCCCTCTTTCCCCACCCAGCCCAAATCAGTGAGAGATGATTTCCCTCCACATCAGACCCTGAAAAATGCTCTGGAGTCACTGGCAGGTCTCCTGGCCACATTTCTAAGCCCAGGGATCTCTGTGCTGCCATCTAGTGGCAGATCTTAGACACAGCAAGCTGGCTCTTGGAGTCCTGTTTGAAGTTGGCTGTGGCCAGAGCTGTGGTTTGGCTTGCATCCTTATAGAGCTTTGTTGCCAGCCATGTAATTTTTTTTTCCTTTTTACTCCTTTTGCCCTTCTTTAATGTTTGTTTGTTGGCACTTCATTTCATGTGCCTCCAGAGGCTGTGTTTTGAGTTTTGATATATTTGGTCTTTCCAAAAGAAGGCATTAATGCAAACAGATGCCTTTGACAACAGGTAAATGACAGGCTTGCTGACCCTAGAAAGTGGAAAACATGGGGAGAGAGAGAGACTGAGAATGAAAAATATGATGGGGTTTATTATCCTTAGGCATGGACTAGGTTGGGTTTTTTAGAATCTTCTGACATTTTCCTCCAGTGCATTTTTACCACCATTTCTGTGGCATAGATTTGGGAAGACTCAAATGCAAGCTGAAATCTTGGGGAAGAGTTGCTTGGAGATATGAGCCTAGCCATCAGCGGTGTGATAGGCACAGATAACTATCCATGTCCCAAATAGTGCATCTTTCTTTGTTACCAGAACAAGCCAGTGTTTCTGGACCTTCTCATGGTTGGTGATGACGCAGCACCTTGGAGTTATTCAGCTCTTGTCAGAGTGCTCACTTCATGTTTGTGGAACCGCATGCAAGGCACCAGTCTCCCCTGGGGCCTTGGAACTGTGATGTTCTTTAGTTCTCATCAATATCCCGAATGCCCGGGAAATAGCTGGTGCAGCATTCAAGTGCATGCCTTCAAACAGGTAATGCATCATGTTTGGATCTTCTCAAAGTCATTTTAACGGCTAACCTTTCCGGATAAAACCGAAAATACAAATGCTCACCACACGTTCATTAGCATAAGTGCTAATATAGTGCTTCTCTCCAATCCCCTGGGAGTTGCAGAGCCTCTTGAGACACTCCCAGGGTCTAATTCTAAAATGAATCCAGACTGTCATCTCTTCCCTTTTTGAATGAGCAGAACCCCTGGGAGTCCCAGAACTCCACACTCTCCAACTCACCCATCACCTTGCCCCTACAGTGAGGTACATGGAGCTTGGGGATGGGTGGGCCCCGCCAACCCAACAGCTCTATTTCTACATGTTTGTTGTCTCAGTACCCTGATGGCTTTGCAAGGCCACTGAAGCATGGGAATGATGAGCCCACCCCAACCAATGTTTCACACAATGTTACAGAAAAACCTGAACGAACTTTTGGGCCAAACCAATATTCCAGATCTGCCTTTTGTGGGGCCTGGGCAAATTGACTAACTCTGGTTCCTCATCTGTAAAATGGGGATGATGTGGATTTTTCTGTGAAATAATGCACATGCAACTCTTAGCACAGAGCCTGATACATAGAAAGTGTTCAGTAAGCATGAATCAGTATCAGAAAGCTTTTCTTGAATGAAAAAATGAACTGAATGAGCCATGATCTTGAGTAAGAGCAGAGGACACTTGGTGCACGTGTGATGAGGTGGCCAGTGGAGAGGGAGTCTTCAAGGTACAGCTTTGTGTGTGTACCCCTTCTTACCAGAGCAGCTAGTTTGTGAAGACCGGTGTTTTTGTCCCTTGGCAAAATCAGGGAAAGCAGAGTGGTCTTAATTAACCTGTGCTTGAATTTACTCTGTAGCTGCTGGACTCAATTAAGGGGATGGAGGAATCAGCCTTTCACCAGTGATTCTCTGAAGTTTTTCTTTGTTTCTTGGAGGGCCTGGGAATCTGAGCTTGTGC